>NW_025765748.1:0-114352 GCF_003918875.1 Haliotis rubra
TGTGTGTGCGTATATGTGCGCTGTGTTTGTGTTTGCGCATATGCGTTTGTGTGTACACATATGTGTATGCGTTTCGGTGCGCGTTTATGTGCATGTGTGTTTGTGTGTGCGGTATATATGTGCATGTGTGCACGTATACGTGTGGCGGTAGTTTGTGCGTGCGTATATGTGTATATGTGTACAGCATATGTGTATGTGTGTAATGGTGTGTACGCATATGCGTATGTGTGTGCGTATATGTGTATGTGTGTTTGCGTGTACGTATATGTGTATGTGTGTCGGTGCGTGCGTTTATGCGTATGTGCGTTTCAGGTGTGCGTATATGCAGTATGTGTTCTTGTGCGTGCGCATACGTGCATGTGTGCACGTATATGTGTATGTGTGTTTGTGTAAAGCGTATGCGCGTATGTGTGTGCGTATATGCGTATGTGTGTTTGTGCGTACGCATATGTGTATGTGTGTGTTTGTGTGTGCGTTTATGTGTATGTGTGTTTCAGGTACGCATATGTGCATGTGTGTTTGTGTGTACGCATATGTACACGTGCGTTTGTGTGTGCGCATATGTGTATGTGCGAGTTTGTGCGCGCATATGTATGTGTGTTTTGTGCGTACGTATATATGTGTATGTGTGTTTGTGCCTTGCGTTTATGTGTCATGTGTGCTTGTGTGTGCGTATATGCGTATGTGTACGTATATGTGCATGTGCGTTTACGGGTACGCATATGTGTATGTGTATCCGTATACGTGTATGTGTGCTCTTGTGTGCGCGCATACATGTGTATGTGCGTTTGTGCGTACGCATATGTGTATGTGTGTTTGTGTGTACGTATATGTGTATGTGTGTTTGTGTGTACGTATATGTGTATGTGTGTTTGTGTGTGCGTATATGTGGTTGTGTGTGCGTATATGTGTTTGTGTGTGCGTATATGTGTTTGTGTGTGCGTATATGTGTATGTGTGTTTGTGTGTACGTATATGTGTGTTTGTGTGTACGTATATGTGTTTGTGTGTACGTATGTGTGTTTGTGTGTGAGTGCCTGTGTGTACGTATGTGTATGTACGTTTGTGTTTGCGTATTCGTGTATGTGGTATGTTGGTGTTTGGGTATGTGCGTATGTGTATATATGTGTGTTTGTATGTATGTTTGTTGCGTATGTTTATGTATTGCCGTTTGTGAGTGTGCGCATGTATGTTTGAGGTGCGTATGTTTGTTTTTTGCGTGTTTGCGTATATGCGTACATGCGTGCATGCATTATATGTGAATGTATGTTTATTGTGTACATGTGTGTATATGTGTGTGTACATATGTGTGTATGTAGGTTTTGCGTTTGCGTATACGTGTATGTGTGTGTGCGTATGTGTATGTTGGTGAGTGCACATGTGTATATGGGTTTGTTTTGTGTGCGTTTATGTCTGCACGTTTTGTGTGTATGTCTCTCGTGTGCATATATAATATTGTGTATGCGCGTATATGTGTATCTGGCGTTTTCGAAGTGTAAATGTGTATGTGCATGTATGTTTGTGAATGTGTGTGTGTATATATTTGTGTGTATGTATGTATATGTATCGCCTGTGTTTGCGTATACGTGTGCGTGTGGCTATGTGTATGTATGTTGGTGAGTGTGCATGTGTATATGTCGGTATGTTTGTGTGTGTGCGTATGTGTGTACGTGTGTCTATGTTTGTGTGTGCATATATGTGTATGTATGTGTGTGTTTTGTGCGTGTATGTGTATGTGTGTTATCTGATAACGAAAAGGTGTAATAACAAAGTTGAGTGTCTATAGGCATGGTTTTCTTTCTTTTTCACAACTTCTAAAATGTCTCTCAAAAAAACTTCGAGATACTGCTGCAGTTTACCACGAAGAGCCCACTCAGACACAGTATGTTGAGTCCCAGACGGCACTCACTCACGGCCAGTCCTTGTTTTACCTCAACAATACCGACGACACTCAGGAAAACGTTCCATCTTTTAACGTCTTCTGGTAAAACATAGACCCTGCTCCTGCTAGACCACGGAGTCCCTTCCTGAATATGTACATCATACAATAATTTGAAGTTGATTTGCTGGTTAGTTGGCCGATGATTACAATCATTGATGCATATAACTGTATACTAATCACGACGATGGAAACTCCAAATCATGTCCTTCATATTATTAAATCATTACATTTCTATTTAATTTGTTTAATTACACCCCAAACCAATTAATTAATTATGATTTTGTTGAATTCCAACAATAAAAACGTTTAGCAGTGCATTTAAAATACATGTATGAACACTTAGATGATTCGATATGATGCTGCGCTCGAGATCACGTTGATTTTAATGGGTCATATGGGCTTACGTGTTGAATAACCCGTGTGTCTGTCTATCTGTATGTCGATCGGTCTGTACTGCTTTCAACCTCACATTTATGTATTATGTAAATATTAACACAATTGTAAAATGTCATCGCAAGAGAAGACCCACCTCGAGCATCACATGAAACTGATTCCATTGAATTTATAAAGCGAAAAGTGGTGAAAATGATATAGACGAATCCGAATAGGTTAACACTAGCCACACAGACCACTTGCTTAAAATATGTTTGTTCTTAACACCACACAGCAGTTCTCGTACAGAAACCAGGCAATCAAGTGATTGGTCAGATGTCAAGTTTCACAATGACGGAGTTACATATTTTGTTGAAACTAAAACCATATTTCAATTTTTAATTAGGTTTACTGCGTTCAACTTCAGAAATTATGTAGCCTATATGGAAAAACCGCCTTTTAAGAAATATATTCGTATATTCCAGACAGCTGAGGTAAAGGTTAACACCAACCTCACACAAATTGCTTAGCAGTACGCGTACACAAACCAGACAACCAAGTGATTGGTCAGATGTCAATTCACACCATGCCACTATTACTGATTTTGTTGAAACTAAACCGATATCATAATTTTTAATAACGCTTACTGTGTTCAAGTGCAGAAATTCTGTAAAAAAACGTCGTTGAAGAAATATGTTCGTTTTTTTTCAAAACAGCTGGGGTTAGTTTTCATGTTTCAGTCCCATCATTTCATTTTGCAAAAACCTGGTGACATCACTAAATGTTGTCCATATGACTTGCATTGCTATTTTACCCTTTGTGCTCAATATATACTCTTTCGGAGGATCCATCCAATTTATGTTTGGTTGTTGATTCAGCATATTTGGTAAATGCTACAAAGCTCATGATGAAATTTAACGGACTTCAGTCAACGGACAGAACATCGAATCAGTTCCAGGAAATCTGAAACATCAACACCAGAAGAAAAATGGACACAATACTCACCAGGCAGACTCAGCGAACAAAGCACTAGCAGTACCCCTTTCATCATGTTGAATCCAGTGGATAAATCACGACAATGAAGAGCTGTCTTAGTCATTTATGCACATTTCTCCTATTTACAGTCCGTATCTTTTGTCCGATCTAGTGACTGGCAGCAGAGACTTTAAGAGAGACAAGCATCGCAAAACTGCAGGGAAACATTTGTGCTGAATATTTGCCCTTGTAGAGACAACAAAGATTCATAAGTTTAATCCTAAGTTAATCTCTCTCTCTCCCTTCTTCCATCTCTCTCTCTCTGTCAAATGTCCATCCCTCCCCTTCTCTCTCTTCCTCCTGCTGTCAATCAGCGTTCAAATCTCTCGCTCTATCTGTCGCCCTCAGTCATCGTTCAAATCTCTTTCCCTCACATTCTCTCCCTCCCTCCCCACTCTCTCTCTCGCGCTCTGTCTGTCTTTCTCTCTCTCGTACATGCAGTCTCACATTGTTCCAATCTTTCTGTTTAAGGTGTAAAACGCGCGATTTAAGATACATAATGTCACTTCCTAAACTGGAATCAAATTGTCGAGTAAACAAACAAATATTATGTTTATAATTGTCAAACACACAAATAAATATTTTGCTGTATGTACACTTTGTGAACATCGTCATCGAAGCAGTCAAGCGAGTAGCACGGTAGTTCGGGGTACTGTATCAGTAATTGTACATAAATAGCGGAAATACCGCCGTAACAATGTAACCTAACCTTTAATTTAAGCTAAGTATACTTTTAAATAGGTCTACTTCTGACTAAAGAATCACTGATTGTACTTTCATGCATGTCAACTGTGGAACAATAACTTTGGAACTTTAAACAAATGGCTCGTTATTCAATAATGACCGTTTCCTCTCCGGTTAATCTGTTGAACCAATTTAATGATTGTTGGAGTAGATGGGAAGCAATTAACATACACAGCGAATAATAGCGACTGGTTTGACTTGATTTTGAGTTAAATAGATTCGCAAGATTTGCAGGGTTCTATGTGCCAGACACTCTGTGTGTTCTCGAAATACAACCAGTTTGAACCTTACATATAGAGAACGGGAGTTTGATTCAAGGCATCAATGGAGGGACTTTCAATGACACTGTGAGGGTCTGCATAATATGATAGAACCAGCGTTAGTAAAGAAATAATAGATATCCTGAAAATACAGAACTGAAAGCTATTATTTCTGCTTTAAGTGGCATTGAGAAGCTTGTATGGTGAACAGGTTGGGGCGTTTCGGTGTAGATGCTAACACCATCATCAAACAGCCATTGCAATAAAGTTGTCTATCCATAAAAACTCGTTTCTGTTTAAACGCTGTTATGTTAAATGACAATAGGGCGGCATCTAACGAATGAGTGTATTTGGACAATGGTGAGGATATCTTTGACGAATATTTTACATCATGTGTAGAGGCGAAAGAGGTGGAGATCTCACCTACAAGTGCACCATTAAGATGGTCTTCTCTGCGAGTGTTTAAAGCTTGAGTATTGCCCATAGCCGAGAATAGTAGGGACGACTAAAGTTTAATTGTCAGATTTTGACATTTCTCCACCTCACGTCAACATATTACCGCCTCTTAACGTTAACGTTATTTCATTCAAAAGTAAAAACAAATCACACAAGTCAACACGCCCAACTGGTTCACTGAATGCTGTTTTCTACTAGCAATGAACTGGCGGTACAAGCTGGAATATCAGATGTTATCAAGATAGAAAGGGAGACAAATCTTTCAACGTTACTACAGTGCCTATACTTTCGTTTGTTTGATTGTTGCTTAACGCCACACTCAGCAATATTCCAGCTACATGTCGACAGTCTGTAAATAATCAAGCCTAGACCAGACAATCCAATGATCAACAGCACTAGTATCGACTGACTGACTGACTGAGTTTAGTTTTACGCCGCTTTTAGCAATATTCCAGCAATATCACGGCGGGGGACACCAGAAATGGGCTTAACACATTGTGCCCATGTGGGGAATCGAACCCGGGTCTTCGGCGTGACGAGCCAACGCTTTACCCACTAGGCTACCCCACCGCCCCCACTAGTATCGATCGGAACACAATGACGTGTTAACCACCAAGACCACCCGATCCCGTTAGTCGCCTCTAACGACAGGCATGGGTTTTCTGAAGACCAATTTAAACTCTTATTTTCATGCTTGCAATGGGTGTACTCCCAATAAATGATTTACATGAATGGAATAGGTGCATCTGCATTTGAGCAACTCGAAAACTGTCAACAGTAGTCTTCCAGACATAAACTCATGGGCACAAGAAAGTATAGATAATTTTGAAGATCAGTAAAAAAGAAACAACACAAGATTTGGATTATGTAATAGATGTAAGTTGTAGCAAATTCATTTGCACTTTGCTGTGTGTACAAATCATCACCTGGTTGAAAGAACTGAAAGGTGACATTGACATTCAAACAGTCAGGGGGTAAATATCAAAGTTACAATGCTATTCCTTTGACGAATTGCGCACACAAAACACAGAAAAGTTTGTTCCAGAACGATCATAACGTTAGTAGCGTGTGTGTCCGCCATCAGCCTCGATGCACGTTCGTGCACATCGTCGCATCGATGACGTCAAGCGTCGGAAGACGGCATTTGGCAGTCGCTGCCATTCGTCCCTCAGTGCCACTTCCAGCTCTTGTCTTGTCTGTGGAGGGTGATGACGACCGCGAATTCGTCTTCCCAAATGATCCCACAAATGCTCGATCGGATTCATATCTGGCCAGGGTAGAACATTAACGTCATTCTGATTAAGAAAGTTTCTCGTCGCTACTGCTGTATGGGGAGTTGCATTGTCTTGCTGAAACAATACACCATTTGGTTGATTGTTCAAGAAAGGTAAGACAAAAGGCTGCAAGACTTGATTTCGGGACTCATTAGCATTGAAATTCCCCTGAATAACGACCAAGAGTGTTGTTTAGTCCCCAATAATGCCACCCCATTACACACCACCAACACCATAGGCATGGACTTCACGAATGTATGCTGCTGCAAAACGTTCACGCCGTCGCCTGTAAACTCTCTCTCTCTCCCTCTCTCTCTCTCTGTCTGTCTGTCTGTCTGTCTGTCTGTCTGTCTATCTGTCTGTCTGTCTGTCTGTCTGTGTGTGTGTGTGTACTAGCGTCAGTCGTGGCATACTTTTCATGTGTTTTCAGCAGCTGTCATATGACGGGACCGATGCATCGCATTTATACCGAACATTGTACGTGCACTGTGTGCTAGGAGCATGGAACATGCTTTCCACATGTGTCACGTCACCACTCTCCCCGTTCGAACGTGTTGCGTTTTGGTGATGTATTTCCCTTCCCAGTAGTGGGGTCAACATTGCCAGCATGTCTAATTCTCATAACCATGTCAATGACAGTGAAAAAATAATTTTTCCAATCCTATACATTCTTTGGCCAATGAGTTTTAGAACACATTTGAAAGTCAGTTCTCAAACACTGCAACCCTTTGTCGTTCCAGACAGCCTCCCTAGTATAGTAGATAGAGTGTCTACCCAGAGAGCTGTCGAGAGCTAACACAAGACCTACAGAACTGGCACTTCTTTTCACCTGCCTGGCGTTCGGCATTGAAGGGTAAAACAAAGTCGGCTAGAAGTCAGTATTATGTTCCTGAATGAGGTCACCAACATGGTATTTCATTGAGGTATCAGTTGAAAACCGACAACAAGCAGCCTCGCTAGTTACCATTGAACGCACGTATTGCACGCTCCTTTCACATTTATTATGAACTTAAAGATGTCTTCAGTTGTTAAATATATCTGTATTTTTTTCTAAACATATCAATACGATTTCGATAAATAATTGAAGGTATCTTTAATTGAATTTTTATATCCAAAATAGAATTGTTGATGTATTAAAATATTACTTAAATATATAAAAAAATAGTTTGTGACATCTCTAAATGTGTTTAAGATATCAATAAAACAATTAATATCATAGTGTACATAATTGTATAAATTAATTCAAGTTATCTTCAATTAAAAAAATATGCATATCCAGACACACATTACAGATATCATTAACTCAGTTAGAGATATCTTCAATTCAATTAGAGATATCTTTAGTTCAACTATAGATATCTTCAATTCTGGAAAAAAACACGATATCTAAAATCAAATTAAAGGTCACATGCAACGTAAAACACAACTTTGCAGATTCTGATACCTTTCGGTATGGACTTACCGAAACAAAGCGTCAAAAATGCAAATTCAACTTATAAAGTTGAAAAATAACGCGATGAAAAAAAACGCGCGAAATCGGAGTTCAAACGTTTCACTAATTTTCCCCAGACTTTTCTGGGGAATACGGGTTTCAACAGCTGGACTGCGCTCATAGCACGTGCGCAGTGAAATAGGTTCGCGCAACTTGGAAGCGGGCTGTCTGGTGATGAAGGCTTTGGTGTGAGCTATTTTAATAATGTTTTGTTGATATCTCACAGGCGCGAGCTTTTTATATGTTATGACAGTAAATAAACTGTTTATATAATTTCATCTGTCTATTTCACCACACGTTCTTCTTACCGAGTCACTTTCTCAGTTCGATACTTAAAAGCAATGTCATTATTTAGAGTTGACACAATTTCTAACTGTGATATAGATATGTCGCTGTCACAGACAAAACTCAATGTCTTGTTATATTGACACCTGTGTGTCTGCCTGCCTGTCTGTTAATGACAATATTCAATACACAACAGCGATCACTGACCACATGCAATTTGAACTTAACACCATTCAGGCTATACACCATAAACAAAACGCATTGATTTATGGCCCGAGTTCGGTCTCTGTCACATTATGTAATTACACAGACAGGCAGGTGTGATACTTGAACACATGACTTGTTATGATGTCTGTTGATTGCAAAATGTTATACACAAAAAATGAGCATGTATTTACAAAACCCAAAATCTCTCTCTATATATACACACAATTAGCCGTGAAGGCGGCATCTGCTAATGAACCAGCCGTTACACTTGAGTGCACACCCACCCGCTCTGACTGGGTTCGGTATCCCGGCTGCTTCGTTTCGAGGGAGGTAAGCCCAAGTACAAAATATTGCACTTTTGATTTGCGATTATACGCTTATAATTTTGTTGATTTGTTTTTTCATAATCAGCAATGCATATTATATGTCATGAATAAGTGATAATTGTGTTTTAATTATGTTTGATTTTTTGGTTGCATGTGACCTTTAAAGATATCATTCGAAATATTCACTGCAACTCAACATATCTTAGAACAATTTAGGATATCAGCAATGTATCAGCTAGATTATCGCTGTTTGAGCTAGTTTTAATTCAATTCAAGATATCTTCAGTTCAATTCAACAACTACGATATCAGTTATTTCTGAATAGAGTATCTCTAATTCATTTCATGATATCTCCAATTCATTTCAAGACATCAGCAATTTTTTGAAGGTATCATTAATATGCTTCATATCCTTAATTCATTTCGTGATATCATCAATGCTACTGCAGATATCTATTTTGTAATTCATTCAAGTCAAATCATTGATTATACATCTCGTTTCCTGTTGACTGGGTTCCGTCCTATTGCGCAACTTAGTACAAGAACCAGTCCAGAAGTTTTAGACCAGTTCATATGACTGGATACATAAATATTAATCAGTATTATTTGATACATCTAATCACTTGTATATTGCAACACTACGCTCCTTCTATTCCTTGCAAACACGTCGTGCAGCGTACTCTGTCGTATGTAGCGAGCTCTGACAAACGGAAACCTGGAAATCGTGGAAATCTCAAAACGAGGCCCTGCCGCTAGAAAAGTTTGGCAGTCTGGTACGGAATTGATATTATATCAATCACATTGTGCTTTAACCAGAGAGCCAGATGAATTGTGAATCATTTTACGACCTCATCAAACAGGGGCAGTCTGTGACATCTTAGTGAAGGTCAAACACCTCGCCATAAAATATAGACATACGATGTTATGAAAGTTTAAAATTTAAAAAAATATGTAAATACCATTTTCTTATGAAACATGAAATTGGAATTCAGTGTAACCATAGTTGTTTGTGATGTCTATTTTCTCTTTCACACGAGAAAATTCGGATCGGCTGAAAAGTAGGTCATTGTCTGAATAGGTTAATGAGACTCATGTTTTGGTGTGCAATATATCTTCAATCCAATTCAAGATAGCTCTATTTTCATTCAAAAATATCTCTATTTTTATTCAAGATTAAACATATCAGTATTTCTTAATAACTGTGAAAACAGCTTTCCATGTGCACGCACGCACCCTTCAGTTGTCTTTATATAACTGCACACATCTTGAACGACAGTAAACCCACATTTTTCGTGTCTTTATGCTGACTCTTATCGCAGTGATAACGAAACCTGAGGTCAAACCAGCAATTCATTGCCCCTCCCGCCTCGGGTATTGAGCAGGAGAGAGAGAGAGAGAGAGCGGTGTTGAGTTGACCCACATTGTTATTGGCAGTTATATCTGGACAGAGTGAGAATACAAGTCCACTAGACTAGAAAGGGAGACAAATCGTTCTACACTACTGCAAGGTAGGGTGTTTTATCTACTTGGGTCGTATGTAATTATGCCTGTAAACTCCTGGATTAGTCAACATTGTACAACTATAGTCTATGGAAAGAGTTGATATGGCGATTCAAAGTAAACTGTACATATTTTCGTAAAATTATTTCGGAAGAAATTAAATTGAATACATCCGATTACCATGATTTAATTTTGAGGCATTGAATCATACGAGGTACGTGTCCACCTTCTATTCTTGACAGACATGTTTCTCAAAAACAAAGTCAGCAACGATTTTAAGTATTTTGTTTGAGTGGCATATTGTGTTGTGATGAACAAGAGCAAGTTCTTCTTCAACAAACAACTGCTCCGAAACAGTCACGGACAAATGTAGGTAGCACACTATGTTTATACTATGAGTGAATATGTTTTTACACCGTTTTTAGCAATATTCCTGCAATATCACGGCAGGGCACACCAGAAGTGGGCTTCACACATTGTACCCATGTGGGGATTCGAACCCGGGTCTTCGGCGTGACAAGCGGATGCTTCAACTACTAGGCTACCCCACTGCCCTGTTTATACACTAAGCGCCAAAAGAAACGTTACCCTCCTTCCTTAATGAATTACTGAAAAATTATCAAAGATATGTTAGAAGGTATTAGTTTACAAGAAAGCTTAACAACACAGCTTTATGCAAATTACGACAAAAATTCTCAAATGCAGTAATATTTAGGTGAAATGCATCTTTTTCAGAAGAGTTAAATTGTTCTATTTTCGACCATGCAGAAATACACCAATAACAGTGATTTACATGTCCTAAAGAAAGGTTGAAATAAAATTCTGCTTTGAGACAAAGATAAACCATTTAAAGTCACCATTTTTAAACTGTTTAAAACATTTTCTGCTGATTTGCATTAGTGAAAACAAATAAAACGTGTTTTGATATTGTGAAAAAGTGTTTATTTATGCTTGCAAAGTAACATTTTTTCATTTTTCTGTTTACACATAGCAATATTAGTCGCCAAAACGCAGCAATATTCAAGCAGTATTTGCATACATTTGACGTGTAGAATGATTCTATAGGGTATGAAGGGAGCCTAGAATGCATGATATGACATACAATTGCGAGATGTATGCTACGATTAACAGCTGAAGAGAGAGAAAGAGCCACTGGGATGGTGCAGATGGGGTCGACATACAATGCAGGGTCCGTTCCTCAAAGCAATCGTAGCGCTACGACAATCGTAAGTCTTTGTTAAAGTATGGGAGTTACGATCATCTTAGCGCTACGGTCGCTTTGAGGAACGAGGCCCTGTTGCTAACGCCCTCGGATGCCACCGTATCACGGTTATGAGACTTACTTCGGGCTACATACAGACCGGGATCACCGTAGACAGACCAAGAAGTGGACGTCGACGCATCATAACGCCAGCTGAAGATAGGTACAAATTCATTAAAGAAGGAGGATAACGTTTCTTTTGGCGTTTAGTGTACTATGGACGTATAGCCCGGCAATAAAAGTATTTTGAGGTGAAATCTCACAGATTCTTAACTTTCCATAATAATTTTTTAGAAGAAATTGTATATTCCCTGCTCTCTCGTAGAAATGTAAATTAATTGCAGTATATGCTAACAACTACGTATTGATAACACACAGTATGGCTGTTCAGAATGTGTTGCTATATTTTGGGAAAATAAACAAGGTGTAAGGTTTTAGGATTTGACAAGGTGAATAGATGATTCAAATGTTGCCTAGTTACATATATGTTACAGATATTGAAGAATTTGTTTCGTGAAAACTTTCATAGTTCATGAAACATATTTCCAGTCATTTCATATGCATTGTAATGTGTCTTGTCTTTAGCTATGTTTTATTGTATATGAACCACAAGCATTACGCTAAGCATAAGATGTTGACTGTCCCCATTAGCATATCAGTAACTGTTTTACACAGACCTAGAGAATTACACTAACCGTTGAGACCCGATCATGTATATCCTGTTACTTCAAAAACCTACTAGACCGTGGTGTAGTGGCTAGAACGTCCGCCCGGAGAGCGGAAGGTCGCGGGTTCGATCCCCGGATGCGTCATACCAAAATACGTTAAAATATGTTACTTGCTGGTCCCTGCCTGGCGCTCGGCATTAATGGGTACAACAAGGCTCTGAGTCAGTGTAATGTGTCTGAGTGGGATATTCATGCTTCACTGCGACATGGTATCTCAGTGTGCTAGCAGTATAATGACCTTGACCTTAACCTGCCCCGCACTGAAAAGAGTCAGCGTTCTGATGGGACATATTTTATTTTTTGCCAATGAGCTCCCATAGTGCGGGGTAGTTAAGGCAGGTCGTCAATGGCGAACGGGCACGATACAATTCTGTTTGCGATGAATAAATGTACGTAAACACATTTTGACAGTGAGATGTAAGTGTATCCGAAAGAATGGCAACTAACGCGCTGACAGGCTCCATCAGTTCAGCATGTTTTGGTGCACGTCGTTTGTGTATACTGTGAAATAAACAAGAAAATGGGTGAGTTACCGCTACAAATTCTGAGCAGGGATTTTGGCTCGGAATCGAGAAATCACGATTTTTCGAGCTTCCGAAGACCCTAGCTCCCAAAGTACTGCTTCGACTTAAGTGCTGTATGTCTTATTTTGTAGGTAAATCTATTGGCTTGAAATGTGTGCATACTCTAAATGGGACAGATACAGTGATCATTGTTGAACTTGGTGTGTTGACCTCGTTACATCCCTTTCCTTTTATATAGTGATAAGACCCCGTTAGTTACAGAACATACCTTGATGGCAGTTTTTAGCGTTACAAGCCCCCCTGTGGTTGTTTGTAAATACGTTGGGTGGTTTCAGATTTCTTCAATTTTAAACACTGGTCTTACTAATTACCATGGAGAAGAGAAAAACTGGGTTTTGGCTACATTTTATGTTAGTTGCAGAAATAGCGGATTGTATTCTTAGTCCAAGTGGTTGTGTGAGTGATGATTTTTCATTATAGATTTGATACAGTAGAATGACAATTAGAATCATACTGTAAAGATAATTTGAGGCGGTGGAGTTTAAGGGACAGCTCAACAGCCTCCACATATGAACTCTAAATTGGTGAAGTTCTGAAGGCTCCAAGGCAGAGCCTGAGTCCTTGGTGATATGTTTTCATATTGCTTTTACCAGCCCATCCCAAAATGATGTAGCCGTAACCAAGTTTAGCTCTATATAGTTGGAGGAGGGTCTTCTGATCCCCTCACCATTTTGACTTAGAAACAATTTTTAATATATTAAGTACATGCAGGCATTCAATTTTCAAATATAGTAACGGGCAGAAAAAAATGCGAAAAAAAACTTTATTCTGTAGACTCGATCCTACTATCAAAAAAGCCGAAATACATTGTTTCTAGATGCCAGTAGCTTGCCTCGTTGGTATGGAATTATCTCCCTTGGGTTTAGGGATGACTTGATCACGTGACCTCGTTGCTAGCAGACGATACCGAAGCTTTGCCATGACGTTATAAAACAACAGAAATCGACTCTTGGCATATTATGAAGCAGGTAGTACATCCGTAACTAGACTTGTGAAACTCTTGGGGCAAATGACAGACGACGTATCGCGCGTCTCGCGGCGGCGTACCCAAACTGGTCTGCAAAACAGTTTGCTGTGAAGGCGTAAATTCAAGGAACCCCTAAGGTATCACAATGGACAATTAAATCAGAAGATCTTTAAAGCAAGCTGGATATGTCAAGCGAGTGCCGAAGAAAGTTCCATTGATGACAACAGAACATATGGAGAAAGGGCTCGAGTGGTGCAGGGAAATGCAAGGTACAGACTTTTCAAATGTGATTTTTACCTCAAAGTTTCAGTTTTATAGGATCACAAGAAAGAGGTGGTCAAGAGGTGGACGTAGCTGCAAAATGGTTCCGAAGTTCTCACCCAGGGTCATAATTTACGGTTGGTATAGGCAAACTCGGGGTAACGCTGCTGCTAAGTATTACAGTAAGGATGGATTCACGCAATTCAACTTATACAAGAAGGCATAGTGGAATCCCATATAGGACAGAGTGTAATACCTTTCAAACTTTTACAGGACAATGCACCTGTACACAAGTCAACACACACCTGTAACTGGTTTGAAACGAGTCAAGTGACCGTACAGAACTTTTCAACGGCATCACCAGACCTGAACCCAATTGAAAATGTGAGGCAGATTATGAAGGACAAATTAGAAAAGTTGGAAACGAAGAATGTCGTTGAGTGGTCTAATCTCATCAATCAAATGTGGGTTGACCTACCCCAGGACAACATAGACAATTTGATTGACAGCATGGGACGCCGTATTCAGCAGTGCATCGAGAGAAACGGTGGACAACAGACTATTGACTTTGCATAAATGTAAACTTCAGTATCCAGAGTGGATGTATGAAAATTATAACTGAATTTATCAGTAAATAAATTTTGAAACTACGTCTGTGAAAAGTCGCATTTTTTCTGCTCGTTATATGATGTGGTGAGGTGAAATGGGGTTTAACGTCGCACTTAAGAATATTTCGCACATATGACGACGTGCATCCGTGTGTATGTGTGGCTGCTTGTACAAGACCTGACATCATTTATCGATTTTTATGCAAACCCAATCGTGGCTGCCTGTTAATAGTATTCATGTTTTGGCCACGACAGGAAATATTAAAATCATCCAGAAAAAGCGCTCCATCAATTGAATCATTTAAAACTTTTCATAAGCTGTTGAAAAATACTGCCTTGTGGACCTCCCTTATCCGCATTTTAATGATCAGACAGGGTAGAACCCACGCGGACTTGAAATTGCCTGTCAGTTAAAAACTCGGATATAAACTGAGGCAAATGGCCCCGGAGAACCAATTCATGTAAATCGTTTGTGTTATCGTGCTCCCATGTCGTGACATAAGCTTTTTCTAAATCGAAAAAGATTGACACTGCCTGTTGTTTGTTTATAATTGCAGTTTTAATAAATGACTCCAATCGAACTAAATGATCAATTGCACTGCGATGTTTGAATATTTGTGATGAATTATTACATTCTAGGTACCAAGTCAATCTTATTGACCATGCGTTCCATGGTTTTGCAAATGCAGCTTGTCAAGGAAACGGGCCTATAATTAAAGGGATTAGTATGATCACGTCCAGGTTTGGGTATGGGTACAACTATGATATCACGCCAGTATTCAACAGTGTTTCAAAACAGAATTCAGGTAAGTGTTTTAGGAGCTTATAATGTATGTTATCAGCGCCTGTAGCGATATATTGAGCTTGTTCAAGAGCAGTATGAAGCTTATGAAGAGAAAAGATCTTCCCCATTATCCTGCTGTTTTTGATATTATTGAAATTTAGGAACATTAAGACGATACAGAATGTTTTGCAAGTGCTTCGCCCAGTGTATTTGCGATATGAGATTTATCGGTTAACAATTGACCCCCGGTTTTGAGATAATGTATGCTTGATTTGGTACCATTACCTACAATTCTCTGGATCATGTTCAATACCTTGGCCATTGCTGTCCGTGAATATACTTTCGAAACATTTTTTTGTCGAGACTGGCGCTTATTTCGCTTAAATGTATGCCGTGCATCAGCATTTTGTATTTTTTATTTATTGATATGCACCATTGGGTGGCGACGGAAACAGTTTTCGGCCTTTTTCCGTGCCTTCCTTTTGTTGCTTGCATTCATTATTAAACCATGGTTTGAGAATATGTGGATTTGTAGAGGACTTAGTAATACGTTCATCGACAACTTGTTTAATTCATCTGAGAATAAATGCATTGAATCAGGAGTATCAATAAAGCAGGATTTAATTTGTTTGAACAGAGTAACTCGAATAAAATCCAGTTAGCTTTGTTGAAGTTCCATCTTGATGATGTAGGAACATCAGCTGGAGTTGTTGCTTGAAGAATGGTCGGAAAATGATAACTGCCTCACAAACCGTTGTGGACTGACCATTCAAATTCATTTAACAGGTCTGTGTGAGTGGGAGAGGGAGGACCGTTTGCTGGTAGAACAGCCAGGTGTGCGAGTTGTACTTGTGAAATTAAAAATTACACTGCACACGCTTGTTGATTACCTGGCTGTTCTACCAGCAAGTGGCCCGCCTCGTAAAAAAATGGCAACAAACTAATGCTCGTTTGTGAAACAAACTTTTTTCTTCTGGTGTCCAAAAGTATTAGACAAATCATCTGAGTTGGTCTATCGATTTCATGTGACTATTAAAACGCGAGTTTTGGGGAATCAGCTCGCTTGGCAAGAGGTCTGCCCATACCAACCCACACACAACACAACACCTGAGTAAATAAACAAGGAGTTTATTACACAGCAGTCACTGAACGATTTTACATAATCAGTCAAAAATAGCATAGTTTACAGTTAATTATTAGAACATGATAAGAATGCAATCAGATATGAAAGTACATAAACATCACATGTAGATTCGTTATACACGACACATACTACATTAATCGCGATACATATTCCAATGTACACAACAATAGTTCAGAACTCTACACATCACCCCAGTGGGGGTTCATACAATCTACATTCTGTAACGGTCCCAAACAGCATATAGTATTCATGCACAACGTAATACAATAGTTAAAATATCCGACACACTCTATACATTCTATAATAGTCACAAAACAGTGTAGTGTCAATCAGTATGAAATACACAATCCTAAACTGCAATACAGAAGATATGCGACACATACTAATGGATGCCTCGTCCCACATAAACCTGAAGGTACTGCCAGGGTTGTAACTTATAGTTAAGGTATTTACAATAGATTAAAGTTAACCTAGAATAACAATGGTATATATGTCAAAGTAGAAGAAAGTAAAGTTTCTTACCTGAGTAAATAAACAAGGAGTTTATTACACAGCAGTCACTGAACGATTTGTGACTGTGTGTTGTCCCTGTTTTATACCTATTCCAGTTATCTTAGATAATCCCATTTACTGATACACTGACGATAAAGTTGTTGTTGTGAACTTCAGTTGCTATATCTAAATCCTATTGCCTAACTCGACTGACGATACGGTGCCAACTGCGCACTTAAGCTACTCTATCTTGACCGGATTATATGATAATTTTCGTAAACGTATTGAAGACATCGGTGTTGATGGGTGAAGTTCACAGTGAATTTGATTAGTTTATTGCTATCTCCAGACCCGGACCAGATACTGGTTTCGGATGTTCGTTATCAATGGGACCCTTGGCAGCTTGAAGATTGTGAACCGTGGTCAGTTAATCTGTACATGTCCAGTTTTCAATAATATATACTGTCATAAATATTGGTAAACCTTTGTCTAGTTTTACCGTGTTAATATGACTGAACAAAGTTTTTTGTTGTTGCAATTATTAGATTTTGTGGTAGTGAGCAATTCATCGGTTTCAAATGACATTAAACAGACTCTACCTATTGCTTAAAACGACCACAGAGTTGTTGCTGAATAGGCTTCATTGTATGGAGTGATTGGCAGAATATCACATGATGTGTATAGGTGATAGACGCCGACAGCATAAATATCGTCCAGACCTTCGCTTGAACGTAGTTGGTCACATAATGTATGCATGCATGCAACCTCATGTAAGTCATTTCCACTTGATGTTCACACCACAGGTTTCCATATGTCATGCTACTATGTGACATGTACCAGAAGGGTGTGAACAAGTAACTGTGTGTGTGTGCGGTGATAGTGTGACATATACCAGCCAGGGAAGGAACGTGCCAAGAGGCTTTGAATCTGCTTCTGTCTAAGAACAAGGAGTTACGTATTCCACAGGATCCAAAACACTAACAGGTTTTAGCCCTGTATCTGTTTACGTTAAGAAAGAGTGCAGTGATACAGCACCCTGCACCAAGCCATCTAAACCTACGGAGACCCTTCACAACGCGTGTCTAAAGTAAGTATTTCAAACAACGATATGCTGGGTTGAAAGTTTTTCTACTGTTTGCAAAAGTTGTTATTTTCCGCCTTATATGAGAAACTCAACTAATCTGCAAACATGTAAAATGAATTTTGCAAATGTATCGTATCGGAAGTTTCATATCATTAAGGAACTGCTTAGTATATTACTACTTACCACTGTTTACTTAAAAGTGTTGAGAACAAATCAGGCCAAGCAATGGACATTTCGATAATGAATAATTATCAACAAACCGTGAAAGCCTGCTAATTGGATTGTTTAGCAGTTTGCTCAGAACATGCTTGGTACTCTCAACAAAAAAAGAAAAAGAAAAAAAAGAAACGCATAAACCATTGTAGAAGAATTTATTGCATTAGTTTAAGAGCAATTATTTCATGTAATTTCAATGGTAAAAAGAAAGGTGACAATTAACACGTCTATAGACAAAGAGTTCGCCAAGACAACAGCAGCCTTTATTGTTGTGTTTCTGTTTACTTGAGTCCACAAGACTGACTGACTGAGTTTCGTTTTTACGCCGCTTTTAGCAATATTCCAGCAACATCACGGCGGGGGACACCAGAAATGGGCTTAACACATTATGCGCATGTGGGGATTCGAACCGGGGTCTTCAGCGTGACGAGCCAACGCTTTAACCATTAGGCTACCCCACCGCCCCGAGTCCACAAGATGGCGTTAAAGTCAGTACTTTGTATGGCCAACATTGGCAGCAGTTACTGCTCGGCACCGTCTCGGCACAGACTGGTTGAGTCGACGAAGTCGAAGTCGCTCTTGCAGAATTCTTTCCAAGTCTTCCTGCAATGCCATGGCCAGTTGTGGAAGTGTCTTTGGCGTGTTTGACGTTGACGTACACGTCGATCGAGTTCATCCCATACGTGTTCTATCTATCCTCCCAAAACTTCCACAGCTTGTAACAACAACATTTCTGGTGGACTGCACACACTTTAGCATACTGATTACCTCAGTATGTAATGGTTTAACCCATGAATCAGTAATGAATATAAGCTATTACTCAGTAATATATTAACAAAAATACATACCTTTTCTAGTTAGATATGACAGTCTATGTACAACATTTACATAGAACTTATGTCATATAGTGTCCAGATTTCACCCGCATATTTGAGTCTTAACCCTGTCACTCTGTCATGTTGTTGGAGCAAGTGGACGGTTCCGTGGACTGCCGAAAGATGCAGTCTTTACCTGATTTTTACATGACAGGCACATCGATAAGTAAATGTTTTGCCTATTACATATTTTCAAACATTCTGAAATATCTGACTAACAAAATTCATAAAATTATCTCTTAAAGTAAAGATATAAAACTGGCTATTATTAAAAGTGTCACTACCGTTATTGTGTCACTACCATAACAATTAGTACCAATGTCCACACCACAACATTATCAATTTCATTATTTAATTAAAATCGATTTACTAGTGTGTGTTTATGTATGGAATTTGTATAATACCATTCATATTCTCATTTTGAATTTTGTGCTACATATTATTTTATATTTGCAAATCAGAATTGAAAGGAATTGTTTGGCTTGTTGGCCCCTTTTAAGCAATAAATAGATAATTTCAAAACCCATTAGCCATTTTATATTGTAAAACTACATATTTTGATATACATGTACATTAAATGTACGTTAAGCTTGCATAATTTATGTTTTGTATATTCAGATTACTATGAACGTAATCAACAACATTTCAAGGTAAAACAAGAAAACAAAAGTTACAATTTTTGCCTACATGAAATATGCAGAAATGAAATAACTGCTCTCTTCTCTACTAAAATCTCTACTGTGCTAAGTCAGGTGATGTATCATTATCGGTTGTTTCAGTCCAGTGCACTTCCTGGGCTATCCTATTACCTAATAAGGGGTGATGAGGAGTTGTTGTTTTAACAATGTGTGGTAGTTTTGGGATGTGGAAGTTTTGGGATATAACCGTTCTATCGGGGTTAGATCTGGTGATCAAGAAGGCCATAACAAGGCATTGGCGTTAGAATAGACAAGATAGCGGACCGTGATGCTTGCTATATGTGAAGTAGCGTTGTCATGCTGGAACAACTCCCTCTGTCGGTGTAATCGGAAGCATGTGACGTGAAAGTACTTCGTTAATGTACCGATTGTCTTTCAAATTCCCCTGAACCACAACTAAATCAGTTCTTTGTGGACTGGATATCGCATCCCACACCTTGACACCTTTCCACCGAATATGTCGACCTGTCAAATGCAATTAGGTTCAAAACGTTCATTTCCCCGACGGTAAACAGGTTGTCTTCCATCGCACCGATAAAGAAGAAATCGTGATTCATTACTGAACCAGACTCGCCTCCAGTTTCTAGTGGAGTGACGCAAGTGAGCAGTCATGATGTAGCGGTCCTGGGCTTGGGTGGTAACTCCTCGACGGCCTCTCCTTGGGCGATCTTGAGCGGAACTGGTCTGCAGGAAACGACCCCAAAGGCGAGATATAGTGCTCTGATAGGCAACTGCAGACTGTGACTCCCCAGCTGCAAGGCGGCCTATGGCGATGTTTCGATTGGCGGCACTAAGTCGTGACATGATGATTTCCTCTTTTTCAGGCAAAAACAAATGACAAAATTAGACACAATACTTGCCTTTTTATAGTGGTAGATACCTCATCCTTTTCCGCTTTCTTGCACGTGGAATTTGCGTTGCATGTTTTCTTGGTGACGTTTTGGCGAATATATCTTCAAACGCTTCTTAAACAAGGGACAAAAATAAAAGAAAGCAACTGTTGATCATACGGTAGACGTTCGATTTGTCACCTGCGCCCCGAATTTAACAGAGCCGTGTTGCAGTGATGGACGACTGTTCTGTCTCAGTTAAACCCGTGAGAAGGAGTTCCACGGGGACCATCGGCTTACAAATATGATCCTACAAACAAGTCAGTCACCCGGATGGAACTCCATGAATGGTTCTGCGCTTTCACAAAACCTCGGGGCGACTAGGTTTAGCTGACACAGTTGACAAATAAGGTAATAGATCCAATTTGAGATTATTCCTTGCTTGATACTATTTACTATGCAGATTTTGTGTCTGGTTTGGACGCTGAAGCCTCTGATTTGATTTAAACATATTTTATTCAGGGAAGAAAGGGATGAGGAACAAGTTATCCAACTTAGGTAACCATCTCCCGAGTATTTACAACATGATAAATATACAACAACATACATGTAATATAGAAAGAAATATAGTACAGAAATGGTAGGGACTATAAATAGTTATTAAGACATATGAAAATATTTACAGCATTCAAGAAAAACGCTTGCTATTTGATATGTAATGCTGAACTGCTATAAATATTGCATTATTTTGAGTATATGATAAGTTCTTGCTACCATTTAACAATAAATCTAAATTTAAAGCATCATCATGTACTTGTAATTTTAAAAGGTTAAACATTTTCGTTCTGTGTTCGGTATATAGAGAACACTCAAACATGAAGTGACAAACAGTTTCTAGTAACTTCCAACATTCACATTTTGAATCTGACCTAATGCCAACATTAAATAAATCGTGATTCAATTCACTTACATGATATCTTAAACGAGTATGAATAATATTTTGTTTGCGGATACCTGTAGAAAAATATGCTGGTGCCATGACAATAGGTTTCTTCAAATATGATTTAAACATCTCTGTTGATGGTAACATTCGTTTTTCTAATGGGATGTTAATCGATAAAACTGTCGTTGATTCGATAAAAGATTGACTTGAGTGTTTACAATCATACAAAGAAAAGATCACTCAATTCCAACTCTTACACCTCTGAACGAGTACAGTTCTGTAGAGCATTACACATGAATTGATCAACAATTATACAAACAGTTATAGAAATGAACGGCGATACCTTATCTGGAGATGGAAAATAAACTAAACACCAAAGACAATACGTTATCTGGAAATGAAAACTAAAGACAATGCGTTATCTGGAAATAGTTAACCCCATTTTTCCGCTGCATATGGTATAATTGGCTTTATCTGAACATCAGGAATTTAAAGAGAACTATTGGAGAGATATTTCTAAGTTAATAAGTAAGAATTTTAACTGAGGATAAAGCATTAAAGGCGTTATTGACAAGATTTTGAACAGACTTGGATCACGAACGCTTACTGGAAAATAAATATCCAAAATGGTTGTAATACGTTGAAATCTTCAACCTTTGACTCTAAAAGACCCAAACCTCACTTTTACCAAGTTTACCACCATTTGAAAAACTATAACTTCTGTCTTGTCAAAATTAACAGTAGATTCCCATCTATGACAAAATTTTACCTATAACTTGATTTTCGTTTGCAAACCAAACACACTATCTGAAAATAAACACAGGTCATCTGCTTAGAGCAAAATATATAATTCCAAAAGCTCTCTGCAAATGAAAATACCCATATCCGATTTCTCCATTTTACCATGAAGCTGATTTATAAACAAGGCAAACAACAACGGACTTTAAATGCACCCCTGTCTCACTCTGCTAAAAGAATCCAAATAACCTGTAACAGAAGATCCAGATAATTTGACACAAGCCCTCATTTTTGAATAAATATCCTTGATAATTGAAAAACATACGATCATGAATATTATGAGATAACAAAACTGAAACCAAATGGGCCTTAGGGTGGTAGAACTTATATAAAGCCAGTGATAACACCAGGTGTTCATAAGAAGGGAAAACATGTTCCACCGGTAGCACCAGCCCTTCACACAATTTGCATACCAATATATACCGTTAGAAATGACCATTTAACCATTTAGAAAAAGTAGCAGCAAAATTGTGCGAATAGATCACTGAAAATTAGGAATGACACCAGGTGTCCACGGAAGGAGAAATATACCATACTCCACCTGTAGGACAAGTAACCCCCATATTTGCAAGAAAACGTAAATGTTAGTTGGATGCCTGACGCCGTAAAAAGAGTTACTGAAATACTGACAATCACGTGACGTACCTGAAAATCTAGTGAAATGATAGCTCATTTACTGATCTTGTTGAAACTCCAAATAAACTTAGATTATGTCTGCTATGCAGAGAGTGCAAATCAACTACTTATATGCAGTGCAAACAGATTACAAAATAGGTTCATTTTGCAATAAAGGTGGGGGTAGCTTTAATGTTTTAATGTTTAACCACAGCAAGCAAATACTCCTGGCCTAAGACTTGTTCAAGTATATATTTGCCATGTGCATTGCTGATGTATTTAACTTCAAGAATAAAGGGACAAGCACATGAATACGTTTTAAAGACTTGTCTTAGGGTCTTATAAAATTGTCATGAGCGCTGTGTGTGGTAAATTTGGACATTAACAACATAAATGTTACCTCTGCTGTTAGTTTCCACATTGTCTGGTCCAGACTCGATTATTTACAGACCGCCGCCATATAGCTGGAATATTGCTGAGTGCGGCGTAAAACTAAACTCACTCACTCACTCTTCGGCGTGACGAGCCAACGCTTTAACCACTAGGCTACCCCACCGCCCCATGTGATTAATAACCTAGTGCCTCACTTGCATCAGACTGTTAGCTTGTATGAGCATCCACATGGTGAATTGAGTTTAGCGCATTATAAATGCACTTATTATTATGTTTTACATATTAAAGATAATATGCAGCAGAGAGGGTTCGGGTGATCCTGGCACAGTCAGGCTGGTAAGGCTCATCATCAGCTCAGGGCCCTTGCCCCCTCTACACGCAGCCCAGACAGCGAATGGGACTTCTCCCAGGAAACGCTGCCCAGTCGAACCCACCAAGAACTTTCCGGAGAATATGAAGGCTCCCCAACACTGCAGCCTTCTGCATTACCCAGAGTGTCAGAAGGGCTGTACTCCCGGTGGAGAACCCGGGCACTCTCTTGATCTGCGCCAAGAGATCAGGAGGTACCAAACCAAGGGCACTGAGAACAATGGGGAGCCGGACGACAGCGTACTTGGGATGCAAGCGAGACATTTCAAAGGCGAGGTCCGCATATTTCTCATGCTTTTCCTTAATCTTGCCAATCACATTGGTGTCAAAAGGGACAGAAAATTCAATGATATAAATAAATTCATTGGCTTTATCAAAAAGGACAAGATCAGGTTTGTTAGCTGGAATTCTTCTGAGGCTGTATATGGGCCTATTCCAGAGAAGTTTGAAAGCATCATTTTCCATGACGCCCTGGACATGTTCAGGGTCGTACCATGGATGGACCTCGGAGTCAAAGCCACAGGCATGTCGGAGACGGTAGTAAAAGCAACGAGCCATGCCATCATGTCGTTTAAGATATGCTGTTTGTGGCAAGGAAGGGCATCCACTGACAAGGTGTTGGACAGTCTCTGTAAATTCATTGCAAAGTCGACATTTCATGTTAATATTCTCTTTAAGAATCACATTTAGGCGATTACGAGTGGGAAGTGACTGGTCCTGAGCAGCAAAAAGGAAGCCCTCAGTTTCACATTTAAGACCAGCCGACTTCATCCAGGCGAAGGAGTCGGTGGGATTGCTATTCTGTTCAACACACTGCATGTACACACGATGCAATGGCTTCTCAGAAAGCTTCTCCACAAAAGACCGACTCTGGGCAGACTTGGTAAAGGACTTCACCTGGTTTACTCCCATCGCTGTACCGTCCAGCAGTACATTGCCATCAGCAAAGTCAACCTCAAATTTCAGACTCTGTCCAACAACCTTGGCACGCTTAAAATAACTGTGGAATTCCTTGCTTTCATCATGAGTCTTCACAGGCATCACCAGAGGATCATCCGATAAATAAATATGTGCAAAAGTACACAAAAAAATTCTGTCATGAAGAGCCTCCACACTAATCAAACCCCGACCTCCAGAATTGATTGGCATGTATAAACGGTTAAGAGAGGAACGAGGGTGGTGGGCTCTGTTATCAGACATGATCCTTCTGGTCAGACGGTCAAGACTCTGGATGTCTTGTTTTGTCCAATCAACTACTCCAAAGGAATAGGAGAGGACTGGCACAGCAAAAGTATTGGTGGCTTTGACCTTGTTACGAGCATTTAGCTCTGAGCTCCAGATTTTCTTTAAACGAGATTTATACTCGGCCCGAAGTTTTTCTTGAATCTGGGCATTCTGGAGCTTGTCTCGAACTTGCATTCCAAGATAGGTGTAGGCCTGATCTTCCACAAGATGCTCAATAACTCCTCCCCCTTGTAACCTGACCGATCCATCATTAGTTACCTTGCCACGTTTCAAATGAAGAGTATTACATTTGTCGAGTCCAAATGTCATGCCAATATCATTAGAAAAGGACTCGACAAGGAGAACCTGCTCTTTCAAATTGGAATCTCCTTTGGCAAGGAGTTCGATGTCATCCATGTAAAGGAGATGAGTAAGAGGTGTTGGGGATCGGTGCTGAGGAGGTCCGGGATGGTAACCCTCCTCTTTATTGAGGAGAAAGCTCAAAGGATTTAGAGAAAGACAAAAAAGCAAAGGACTAAAGGAATCCCCCTGAAATATTCCCCTTCTGATTGGAATAGATTCCGAAGTCTGCACCTGCCCTTGTGAGTACATCTCAAGTTGAGTCGACCAGCAACTCATCAAAGACTTGAGTAAATCAAGTAGTCGCTCAGGGAGGCCAATACAATGAAGAGACTTCAGAATCCATTCGTGAGGGACAGAGTCGTATGCTTTTTTGTAGTCAATCCAGCACATGGAGAGGTTGCGGTGATAAGTTTTAGCCTCTTCCAAAATCATTTTCTGTACAAGAAGTTGATCCTTGCACCCCCAACATCCCTTTCTTGCTCCCTTCTGCTCTCTGTAAATGATATCATTGGAAGAGCAGTAAGATGACACGAGGTTTGTCAAACACCCTGTGAATATTTTGTATTGTGTATTCAAACATTTGATAGGGCGGAAGTTTTGGGATCAGTCAAGTCTCCTTTCTTGGGAGAAGTATTGTGCGACCTTGCAGAACCATGGAGGAACATCACCTGTGTCCACAAGAGTATTGAAACAGTGTAGTAATGGTGTTTGGACACAGGGGAACAGTTTCCAATACCGGTTTCGAATGCCATCAGGCCCTGGAGCTGTATTAGATTTGGACTTTTTAATAACACTTTTCAGGCAATCTGGTGAGATGTAACAGACAAACGACCTAGTTACCTTCTCATGCATTGCATGGTCATAATCACGGACCCATGGTGCCTCAAGGTTACAGTTGCCGGGTACAGACCACAACTATTTCCAGAACCTTTCATTGGCATCCATGGGAGGCCGTTTGTCATGTTCACCATCACCTTTTGTTTTCAGTTGCCTGTAGAAGTGTTTTTCATTGTTTCTAAAAAGTTTATTTTGTTTGATGAATTATTTTTCTTTTCCCATTTTTTCTTTCTTTCAGTCCAAACCTTTATTTTGGCCTTAAGGGAATCGACAATTTGGAGAAGTACCTTTTCTTTTGTTGTCTTGTATTGTATTTTTAATTTTCTCCAAATTGACTTTTGCCGTTTTGACATTGGACTCCCTGATGATCTTAACTTCAGGCACAGTTCTATCCAGGAAATGTATTTTCTAGTTCCCGTTAGTTTTACATGAAACCGGTTTTTCTTTGGTGTATTGTTCTTAGTGTTAGATGTTTTTTCTTTGGAAACTGTGTGCATTTCCTCCAAGGTTCGAGCGGCAGCATAGACACAACAATTAACTTCATGTTATGAACAGTCCGATGAAAGTTTCATAGAAATAATATCATTTAATAAATTGATTTCATTTTTGGGAAAAGATTCATTTGTTTGTTTAATTGGCCTCCGATTTTCTAAAGGTATGCCAGATATTTCATCATAAATAGAATGAAACAAAATATACACATGGTTTTCGGAAAGATCTGCAACTGAAGAAGAGGAAGATTGAGGGTCTGAAATTTCGGGGCCAATTAGCTCTTTGTCGGAAGAGTTTCCATCAGCAAGAGGAAAGAGGTTGACACGGACGTTCATTAGAAGTTTCGGGTCTGCTGCCACTTGAGCATTCTGTTCATGCAAAGGTTCCTGACGGGCACCAGATGTGGGTTGAACGGGCTCACGGGGCAAGGGATTTTTAAGCCGCCGGAATTGATCTCGAAGATTTTGCTCCGTCAGGTAAGCATACATGGGCATGGCATTGTCCCAATGCAGCTTAAGCGACTTGCCATTTATTCGTGGATTATCAGGCCATTCTGTCGCTTTCGCACACTCTAGTAGTGTGGATTTTAGATGGTTTGACCAAGATATTCTTGGCCGGGTTCTGTGCCTTCCCCTGGGGCAAGTCCCATCTCCAGTAAGGTTGGTTTGACTACCGGAGGAAGGCTGACTGGGCTGCGGAAGTGAAAGACTATACTCTTCTTGGCTGTTAGTAACCCAGTGAAAAAACAGCTTCGGGGGGTCAGCCCTAACTGGGTGATGTACGTTTGGTTCAGGGAATATAATTCCCCTATCTAGGCCCACCACGGAGAGGCGTACATCATCAGGCCTTTATTATTATTATTATTATTATTTATTACCACATGCTACAAGACTGCTGTGGCCTTTTAAGCTCAGTGGAATCTGTTTCGTCGGATAATGGAGGCGTTGCTCTCAGGCGTTGACGTGTTTTATATACTCTTCAAAAATAGTAGGAGTACTTAATTTCTAATTTACGATTGAAAACAAAAGGAAGATATATCGGAGTCAATCAATACTGATATGATAATAATGAATGTTTTGGAGTGCATCACCACGTGCACTTCCTTACGGCCATGTTAATCCAGCGTAGTCGGCGGCCTTTGACGTGGACGCACACGTCTCCCTATCATGTCCCAGACGTGTTCGACGGGGGGAAGATCAGGACTCGTTGCTGCTATGGCAAAGGATAGATGTTGTGTTGGAGGTGATTACTGACGATACGTGCACGGTGAACACGGGCGTTTTCATCCTGGAAGACGAAATGACGACCGAAATGCCTAGCAAATGGGACAACAAAGGGTGTCAGTATGTTGTCCCGCTAGTAGTCAGTATGTTGTCCCGCTAGTACTGGCCTGTGACACTTCCTTGCACAACATGAAGAGGGGTTCGGTCAGTCATAACGATACCATACCATACCATAAGTGACCCACCTCCAATCGATCGTGTGGTCTCATTCCAAGGCAACAATATACCTTATTGTTCAAATGTCACCGGCCGATGCGGGGCCATTGTTGGGTTTCACCAATGTTACGGCGTGCGTGAGTTTAGTCCACATCTGTGTCACATCGGTGCCGTTGTCACAAAAACTAAGGATGATCGGAAAATACCCTTCCAGTCACTGACAGGTGGCCGGCAGGGTATCTGAATTATTTTGGAAAATATGGAAGGCTAAAATCGTGAAGTGACTACCGGGTCATCTGGCGGGAATCGGCCGGTCATACTGATACCCGGACAGTGTCCTTCCGATGTAAACCAAATCGTTCGTTCCCGAACAGGCGCCGGTCGATCCCTGCATTAAAATCGTCCGGTTCCCGTTCGCTAGAAAAGGAGCCCGCTCAGTGCCCGGTCAATCAAATTTTCCTCATCCACATTTCAGTAGACAGGAAGAGAGGTAGAAGTGCAGAGGTAGAAATCGCCATGATGCATTCTCTCCAGCTCTGCCATCAGAGCCTCGAACTGGCCGGACGACGCAACAGCTAAGGCCTTACCCACCACATCTGTTGACGCCGCTCTAGTCTTGCCACCCCTTCTTCTTCCTGCAACAACTCTGCTAGAACGACATTCCGACGATGTCGGGCTTTGGCACACACCATACGGAGCCGGGTCAGTGTCAGCAAGTGTGGTAGGTCAGGCATCCTTGGGACCTATGCTGCTTAACCCATTCAGACCATTATTTATATTCCGGCCCAGGTACGTCAAGATATCCGGTGTCTGAATGATACCCGTTGAGCACCTGCTCGATGCTTGCCTAGACCTTGGTCACCTCCTGACTTAGCTTAATTGTACCGGTCTACGAACGGGAACAATCCGAGTATTGAGCGATTACCGACAGACAGCTTTTTTGTTATCCTACCACTCCAGCGCACTGAAACAAACAGTCCGATTCCCTGGCGGTCTGGCAGGTGCCTGCAGGGTCACTGGTGGGTTGCTGGAAAATGTGCCACAGATCCGTTACCGATGGTAAATATATCTGACTTATTTCCTTCCGGTTTGTCCACGATGTGTCAACGGGGTCTTCCCGTTCATTTCTTCGTCGCAAGACACGACCAGGCCTGTCAAGGAAGTCCAAAGTGAATCTTGACTCAACCGAAAACACGACACGTGACCAACGACGATACCTCCAGTGACTGCGTGCCCTACCCCATCCTCTTCTTGCAGCCATGTGGCCCGTGAAGATCCGGGGTAGAATTGGTCTTCAGCAACCCACGCTTGCCACAAAAGGCGACTATGCTTGTCGTAAGAGGCGACTAACGGGATCGGGTGGTCAGGCTCGCTGACTTGGTTGACACATGTCATCGGTTCCCAATTGCGCAGATCGATGCTCATGCTGTTGATCACTGGATTGTCTGGTCCAGACTCGATTATTTACAGACCGCCGCCATATAGCTGGAATATTGCTGAGTGCGGCGTAAAACTAAACTCACTCACTTACTCTTGCAGCCATGTGACGATCAGTCAAGGGTGGCACAACATGGAATCGTCGAGCATGCAAGTGAGCTGCATGGAGTCGATTTCTGATCGTCTGACTGTTAATACGAACACGAGTAGGATGATACAGATTTGTTGCGATGTGATTGGCCGTTACAGTTCTATTTCTTAAAGCCTGGTTCCGAATGAAACGATCCCGTACTCTTGTTGTTGACCATGGTTGACCTAAACAGGGCCGATCGTAAACATTTTGGGTTTGCTGATATCTGTTCCAAAGTCCGCTAATGACTGACTTTGAAACATTGAAGGTATTGGCCACTTCACGCTGGGTAGTGCCGGTTTGCTATACGCTAGCTGCACGTAAACGTTCATCACGCTGCATACGCGCCATTGCAAATTAAAAAACCCCGACTAGAAGCAAACACTAACAAGTGTGTAATCAACAGATACAAGATGATTGTCAGAATTAATGGTCTACAGGGATGTATGTATGTGTGTGTTATGTATGTATGTGTGTGTTATGTATGTGTGTGTGTGTTATGTATGTGTGTTATGTATGTGTGTGTGTGTTATGTGTGTTATGTGTGTGTGTGTGCGTGAGCGCGTGTGCATTATTATGCATGCATGCTGATGCTTGGGTTTACCCATTATCCTAATATCTGAAGCAGCTGTTCAAGAGGAACGCATGAAATTGTAGCCAAATTTTATGAAAGATAACTTTAACTGGTACATGCATGAACATGAAAACTATTGATAACAAAAACCAGGCAGGACTTTTTTTTGTCAGATAGCAAGCGTCAGCACCAGACTATATTCAGTCACAGCTGTCAGCTTTTTATATGAAAGGATTACTGAAACGCGGTGATAAGAATATGCGTCCTCAAATCGATTAAGTTTTCCTACTACACACAGGCATCTGTCACTTAAACAGACCAGATAAATAGACAAGTGTTTGTTTGCTGCTTAACGTTCCACCAAGTAATATTCACGTCCTGAGTTACGCATTAGTGCAACGCAATTTCCAAGTTCAAAAAGGGTTTTATACAAATACCATGAAGATGTGTGTGATAGATCTTGACATTAAGAAATGTCTCGTTTATCGCTCCTGTACGTTTCTATTGAATCATAACTCCGTTGTTAACATTTCAGCAAAACATTTTAAAACTTGACAGACAGATTTTCCGCCATGAAATGATGACATCGTTTATCACCCCAATTTGTCTTCAATACATGATATGTCGTCATTTTTATTCATTAAAAAAACGTTCTCATCGACTCCATCAGAGTGGAATCGACAAATTCCTTTCCACATTGATAAGAAATCTCTGCTAAAAGATTTTCCTCAGCCCTTGGGTTAAAACCGAGCATTGTTCTAAAACTGCTTGATCAAAGTTGCAACAGTCAGGTCCCCAGTAAAGAGTCTTATTGAAGACGTTTCCAAACTTCATGCATCAGTAGCCAAATAGATTGTAAATTCCCCGAATTTGACTAAGGTTGAAAAAACTCACTAAAACCACATGTTTCCGTGTTGTGTTTCTATATATACATATCCACATAAACATACACATACACATACACATAAAGATATACATACACACACACACACACACACACACACACACATATAAATACACGCACATAATGATACACATACACATAAAGATATACATAAAGATATACATACACATACCCACACACATATATATATATATATATATACATATAAAGATAGACATACATATACATATACACATTCATATACACATACACATACATATGCACATAAAGATACACATGCGCATAAAGATACACTTAAAGATAAACATACACAAACATTTAAACATACACATACATGTACAGATACACAAGATTGAAAACATTCAGTAAAACGTTCTGAACGTTTTATGGTACACATAAATTACCTATTATGTCCGATGCAATTCCCAGCTTTGACTTGTGCCATACGTTCCCGAATACTTCAGCTGAACAAAAGACTAGACATTGCATATCTTTATGATGGACTCTACACTAACACCTGGTATTATCACCATCTGATAGTGATTCATTAATACATTATCTGCCATCGTATCGCACGGTGAGAATCACTGGATTGTCTGGTCTAGACTCGATCGTAAGAATTGTAATACTGCGGAAACAAACCCCTAATAATGATGTACATTTATTCAGAATTGTACAATCGACCTGCTTTTAGCAGTGATTCTTATGGATGACAACAGCAGAGAAGGGAACAGATTGCATTGTTAGATTTGGCCGTCCAAACCGATCGATTACCTGTCATATGAAGACGCTATAGTGTTGTTGTACAATTGGCAAACATTCACTCACTGCTGTCATTGGATGAATATCACATGGTACGTATACGTGGTTGACGTAGCATAAATATCGTCCAGACCTTCGCTTGAACGTAGTTGGGCACATTAGGTATGCATGCATGCAATCACATGTGAGTCACTTCCACCTGATGTACGCACAACAAGCTTCCAGATGCCATGCTACTATGTGATTACTGTGGGGATGAAATACTATCAAACTCTGAACGTGTAACTGTGTATCAGAGGGATGAGGACGTGTGTTATGTACCCCAAGGTGGACATGTACCTGAAGGGTGTGAACAAGTAACTGTTTCTGTGCACGGTGATAGTGTGACATATACCAGCCAGGGATGGAACGCACGAAGAGGCTTTGAACCTGTTTCTGTCTATGTCAAGGAACAAGGAGTAATATATTCTAGAGGATCCACAATAGTAACAGGTTTTATCCCTGTATCTGTATATGCCAAAAAACAATGCAATGATATATATCCCTACAACAAGCCATCCAAACCCCAGCAGCTCGTTCACATCGCGTGTTTAAAGTGAGTATATCAAACAACGATATTTAGTGTTGAAAGTTTTTTTCTAGTTTGATGAAAAAGTTAGCATTGTGTTCTTTCACCCTATTTGCAAATATGTGAAATATATCAATCAAATGTAATCGTATCGGACGTTTGATATTATCCAGGAACTGCTTGACATATACTCAAAGGCAAAAAATATTGTAATTAACTTGAGTGGGTTTTGACGATCTGAGACAAAAACGTAATTTTTATCTTTGACATCATTAGAAGTTTTAATTTTACTAACCTTGAGTGATAAAGGATACATTCATGTATTTCATACAAAAATATCCAGTGTTCCTCACAAAATAACGTGGATGACATCGCAACGGGGAAGCTGTTGCCGCTCTCAACATTTGGGCATTTTGTATGGCTTTTCGACGGTGTAGTTCGGAGCTTATAATCACTGGTATGGCGCACAGTTCAAAAACCCATTCCACACAACGATACACATTATCAGCTTCTCATAGAAATAACTTCACAGTTAATAGAATGCAGTTAACCTTCCAAAAATAACATGTAAAGAAAGTCACAACTTGGGGAAGTTAATAGCATTTTCAATTAAAGATCAAATTGTTCACATTTTCACTCACGATTTTATTCTTCTATATGAGTGCAGTGGGGGCAATAAAAAGATGCATATCTCCCGAACGCGGACTTCAGTACAGAACTGTAAATGTACCCGGTGATCACAGGATGAAATCTTCACCCGTTTGACAAACACTACTCCGCGATAGTATTTCATTTGAGCAGACGCATCACTTTTCATCATCATTTTCATGACTTAATCTTTTTGTACACGCTGCCTTTTCCGTTTCCCTCTAGCCAAGTTAACACCGCTCCTCCCTTTACAAGGATTACTCTCCATGGACAACTTCTTCTTTCTACTTTGCTTTTCCTGGTGCTCACGTATACGTGATATGACATCATCATCGGTGATCGCCTTGCCTCTACAACTTTGCTCAAAGTGTTTCTGATCTTGGCTAGATGTACGTTTTTTAGCAGCTCCCCTCCACGAATTTCAAGAAAAGTAACAGCTGCTGACATGTCATCTATCGTGCGTGGAGTCTTTGGAAAAGACAAAGCTGGAGAGACGGACGTGCTTGGAACGACCTCACTGTCTAGGGGACACATCCCTGACTTCCTGAATGAAGATATGCTGTTTGATATAGTCATAGTGGAAGTGTGAACCTTGCAAGCCAACTTGCAAACATCGTACTGGGTGATAACCTTCCCGCCAGTTTGACGCAAGTGTGAATGACATGCTCAGAAATACATTCGGATTCAAAGGGTCCGTAAAACCCAACATCTAGAGGCTGTAGAAGATGACTGTTATGTGGAGGGAGTACAAACAGGATGATGTGGTTCACTCTAGCCCATTCAATGAGACTCAGCGAGACGTGACTTTTGTGACCTTCATACAACACGCAAGTACAGGGTTATCAGACGTGCGTTCAGGAATGAAGTTGAGAAAGTGGTTCTTCATATAGGTAGAGAATATGTATGTATTTGACCGTTCACTTTCTGAGACAGCACCTTCAACTCCAGGTAATGATCCATCCAACAACTCATCCAACATGCGCTTTCTTGGGAAAACCGAAAAAGGCGGGATCGTGGTTTCAGATGCGCTCACAGCTCCAAGCATAGTTACAGTCTGAGATTTATCAGTTGTTATTGCATGCGGCTTGCAGTGTTTTCTAGCAACTATTATATTATATTCTGGACGGAACGACATCTGCAGACAGATCTTTTTCATCAATGTTCCACAGTGACTATAGTTTATCCCTAAGATTGTGTCTCTCAATGATCATAGCTCTCTGAAATAGTTGTTGATGGCTTCTCTTGGAGCGTACCGTGCTACGAACTGACTCCAACTTGCATGCTTTTTGCAACTTTAGGTCAGGATTTTTGTCGATAAAGCTATATAGGCAAAACAAACTTAAAGGGGATGCCTTTTCTCTTAGTCCCAGATTCACAATGTAATCTGAAAGAAGGTTTAAAGTCTCAATTCTCGTGTACCCATAACCAATTTCACCCAGCTAGCTAAAAGGGCTCCTTGTTCTTGAGAAAACATTGGTTGAGGTCCAGATTTTACAGTGTCAATGCCTGCTCGAGGTTTAGAGCCACACTTTTTAAAGGGCCTTTTATCCTTTGACTTCTTGAAAGCACGAAACGCATGCAAAACATGAACTACCGACAGGGTCCTGTTTGTGTTATGGATTAAGTGTATCATAAAGAATATTAAAAATGCGTTATAAAACATGTTTTCATTGATATAAACAAATGTGTTGATCACACTAATATTGGCCTTTGAATATATTAGTACATAACAAAGTGACTAAAAACTGTTGAAGACACAATCAGGTCAATCAGCGTGGATAACACACTAATATATTCTCAACGAATACTTGAACGGAACAAACGCATGCTACATGGTGTGTTTGGTAGTTTGGTCCTTACACGCTTGGTATATATCAGTTTACAAAGCCGGTTTCTTTTTCCTTTTCAGTGAATATATTCCACGTTGTGAGAAGGCAGTTTCTAAATTCCTACAGTATGCGTCATCGACAGCAAACATCCTGTCCATAGGGATCCACGTGAAATACCTGTATGGAGTAGGACAAGGAGAAGACAACAAAAAGAAGAAAAGGGAGAAAAGAGATTGTAAAATCCGCCAGTTGTTGGAGAAGGTGTCCGCTTTGAGAAACTCCAACTCTGGATATATACTGATTCATCTTGTTGGTCTGGCACCTGGGGATTCTTTCACTGGCGCTTTCGATGAGTTTGTGGATACAAAGCTCCACGACTTGATTCATGATGGTCAGTTATTTACTAACGTGTACCGGAAGGACAAGCTGAGTCACCACAGCAAGCTTCGTGATTTCCATGACTTTCTAGCTCTTTACGTTAGTGCTTCTTCCATCGTGACTACAGCTGACTTTAACACAAAGCTTGCACTTGACGACTGTATTGTAGACATTCCTGTGGAGACGCTACGTACATTTATCAGAAGAAGGGGAGAATTCGAAGGAACATTTCACACTGTTCTTACTGAAATAAATACTGTTCATGATGTTGTGAGTGCACACGAAAACAGGTCAGTTCAACTGAAAAGTCACTTTCTCAAAAAGAAGGGAGATCAGGAAATAGTTTCTCACATCATTAAAAATCTTAAACTTACTGAGTACGTAAGTGCACTGAGTAAACTCGAAAATGGAGGTTCATTTCTATATGGAGTGAAAGAAGAATGTGTTTTTAAAACGGAATATGGATACGAGACCAAAGAAATCCAAATTCAACCTGTTCGCGTGGACCATGCAGGTAATTTACAGGATATACTGAAGGAGAAGATTTGCGAGACTGTTCTTGTGTGTGACTTTGATGGAAAGCAACTTACTGAACGTACAGTTGACATTCGTTTTATCCCCTGCCCCACGAAACGAAAAGAGTCGTGTTGCAATGATAGCATTAGGAATCACAACTCAGAAACAGCTGGGCAGTTCATTATTCATATCTTAGTTAAACCCGTGAATGGCGTGGTGTTTTATGATCCACGGGGGCCATTGGCTTACAAAAAATGATCCCACAAACAAGTCAATCACCCGGATGGAATTCCATGAATGGTTCCGTGCTTTCACAAAACCTCTGGGAAACAAGGCATAGCTGAGGCAGCTGATAAAGCAGGTAACAGATCTCATCTGATTATTCATTGTTTACTATGCATGTTCTGCGGTTTGTGAATGACAATTCATTCAAAATTAATTTCATAATTTCGTTGTTATAAAACCTCATTCATGAACTGAGATAAAAAATATATACCCAAAATCTGCTGGAAAAATAAGTTCACTTGAAATATGTGCATACAAGTATGAAATGTGAGATGTAATGTAGGATGTTCCATGAAAAAGTGTGCCCCATTTATAAATTGTTTCTGAGTGAGATTACAATCGTTATCCCAGAGGCTCAAGAGGCTTTTTTAAACCAGTTTTTACACCCAGCAAACCGCTGTCCTCAATTGAATTAACTGCAAAGTGATAATTAGAGAATAACCAACGAGGTACGAGTGATTACGGGAAATATGGCCGAGTTGACATAATGTTCACAGTGCCGAGCCTTGGCGAGGCACTGAACATTATTTTAACGAGGGCATATTTCCCGTAATCACTCGTACCTCGTTGGTTACTCTATTTATTACCCATAATGTAATTTAAAAGGAAGAGCCACGAAATAAAAACCACCCGGAGACAGGACTTGTGACCTTAAACAGCTGATTCGTATTCATGCGCGTATTAAACCTAACTTTCTCCAGCGGTAATAACATAACTTCGCTATGGAAATAGTACATCATAAAATCGCTTTAAAATACAACAAAATTATTATGCCTGGAATAATTGATTAACATTTGTTAATATGATAAAAATGATCTTTTAAATATATCATTGAAACACACTCTGGCAAAAACCTTTCAATTTTTGGGAAAGTCAACGGTTAAAAGTTGGGAAATCTAAAAGACAACCATCCCACGAATACATCTAGAAAAAGTTTTCTATCAAGAAACTCAACAACTTTGCAGATAAAACAACATTTTGTTCTGTGGAAGGCGTGTTACACTCTCGTCTTAGTAGAGTACAGCAGTTCCAAGAAGGATAACTCTAGTCGGAATCCGAGTCTATGAAATGTGTCAATCTCTGCATCGGCCACTGGGACCAACCTCTCAGATTGATTAGGAATGCATGGATATAAAATGTCATCTTGAAGAAGAACATTTAGCACTGATTCCGGTAAGAAAGGAGCTGTTTTCTGGTTCGATGGCATGGACGCCGTGTCCGACTTACTTGTTACACTTTCAGTTAACATTTTTAGTCGGTATCTTGCTGTTTCTATGTCCCCGAATTCAGTTTCAACAACAAACAGGTTTTGGGAATTCAAGGGCTGTAAAATTCTTATCACTCTTCCTATTTGGTCACCGTCAACTTTAACTAGGTAAGGGACCTTGATCGGGGTTAGCCTAACGGCGGCCATGTTTGTTTACAAACAATGCAAACGATTGTTTGGTGTTTTTTTCAAAGATTATATAATTTAAAAAGACTGGTGCTATTTACAACGCAGTTTTATTCCAAAATAATAACGTCTAATAAAAAGAATGTTCATATTCTTTAACCTTCACGTTTTCTTTTTTAGATCTCGGAATGTGTGATTACATTACATAATGTCAATTTATCAATGAATCCATGAAACTTTATGAATGAACGTAGTGTGTGAAAGTAGTTCCGGCATCCAATGAAAATGTACAAATATACGATCAACCAATCAACGTCGAGAATCACTAAATTGCACATTGTGCAAATATCAAAAAGATATTACACGGGATCTCCTCACCCGTATGGGTAATAATCAACCATATTTGCCGAGGATCAAAGTCTGATAAAATAGGTCTCAATGCTTAATACAGTATAGATTAGACAGACAGAAGAAATTGCTTTTCTCTTGATAAATTTCCAATCTATGCATTGTTTTTCCAGGTCAAATCCTTATCCCTATGAAAATGTGGAAGCTGCTGGTATGAATAGTTTCTGTCCTTATAAGAATTAACTGATTCTCATTTGTATACGAATTCTATGTGTAAAATCTCTTTGTACATTTAACATATACGAAACTTCTTTAAAATGATTTTCTTGAAAAGACATCTTTGTTATGAAAATTTATGATTTTTATGTTTCCGTTGAACTTTCCAGAATGAAATCGCAATAGAGAAAGAGAATGACGTAGCCTTGGCAACGAACGACTTCTTCAGACCTGACCTGAAGCAAATTGGAAACAGCATCTTTGAGATCAAGAAATACTTCATTGACGAAGGTAATCTAACTGTGAGAATGAATTAGTTGACATTTTTGGCCGTGTTGCTAAAGTCGTTGTCGAAAATCTTCTCCTTTATCAACTTGTGACAAAAGAATTATTTGTTGAGACTAGGAATCGGAGGCTAAATACACATCACTGAACGCTTGTTCTTTAAAGTTTTAATCATGTCAAAAGAGAAGTTGGCGTTATGTTTTGGGGAACTTGTGAGTGGTACCGTTGTCCCAAAATACAGATGTTTCAAAACAGTTCTCTCATTCTTTCAGATACACAAAACATGGGATTATTCTAACCATTAAGGCTTAAATTCAGAAAAATGAGACTACTCTTTTCTTTTTTCAGGAGTTCAAACGGTAGCACCATCAAACCTTGAAGACTCTTTGGCAGAAGTGAAAGACTGCCTCTTAGGACTGACACAAAACCATGCATTTGTCTTAGGTCTTGATCCCAGAACTGATAAAGAAGTAGAAAACAAGAACTATCCAAAGAGTGAACCATGTTTCATGTTCTTATCAGAAACTTTATCATTTGCTCTGGATTTTGCGACATCGTGCCGTCCAAATATTGTCGTGTGTGATGTGTTCATAGCCTTCCCTTCCATGCCAACCATGGTCCTGTCAGTCGTTGATGGGGACGAAGATTCGGAGGAAGCGCTGGTATACAACACGTCTGTGGCAAGAGGTGTCAGAGATAAACTTCTCAGATTTATGGACGAAGATGTGAACTCAATACACGGCGTGATAAACACGTCGACTCTCAAGGACAGTGTCGTATTCAACACTCGCCTGAAGACTCTGACAAACGACTCCTTTCGTTTTGTTCCAAAATATTCATTGCTAATGAATACTAGAAGACATGATAGGATCCTCACAGCTTTTTGGGCAGGTGTTGCTGAAACAAAGTCGGTTCTGAAAGAAGAAAGTGGAGACACCGATGGCGACTATCTGAGATTTCTCACCAAAGAACAATGTATCATTCTGGTGGAGAACATAAACAGTAAGGACGTCGAGGTCAAGTGTATGCCCGGTAGTGGAGCCACGACTCTGATGCTGGAGGTGGCCAGGAGACTGAACAGACTTGGGGACACTCTGCTTGTATGTAGGTCACGACAGGAGAGGGACAGGCTCAGGTTTGTATCTTAAAATACAGTCAACAAACGATGTACAAGGACTTAATTATTTTCTGTTTGTGTCAATGACTTAATGGTAACCATTTACAGGTCCGTCTGTCCATCGGCGGTGTCCGTGAATGACCTCAGCCATCTTGATCTGTCCCCAAACATGAACATTGTTGATGAAACAAACAGTGTCCCCCCTGAAACAAGGCGTCACCGTTGGCAATTTACAAGATGTAAGTACCCATATATAAAAATGTACTTCATTTTTGTTAATAAGCTCACATGCAATAACCTCCTGAACATTGTGTAGATATGCTGGACTTAATCACTGATTCATCATAGATATGCACAATGCTTTTAAATGGTCTGTTATAAATAAACTACTCTACTAATTATGCATAAGTTACAAGAGCGCTTTTTGTACTTCAGATGTAACTGATATCAAGCAGTTCGAGGACAGGAAGTGGGTGCTCGAGAGGGTAATGTACAGTATAGTTTTGTTGTGTACATAAACTAGTGGAATGTACTCTATGTACCTCCATCAATCAAATACTCTTGATGATGTTCATGAGAAAGATAATACTACCTTATGCATTATTTCTTTAGAACATTAATGATTGTACAAATAATGTTAACTTTCAAAAGTAATTTAAAGTTATTACGAGCTAAATGTAATCCTAGGCAATATTTATATATCCATTGATATCATTCATATTTATTCGTTGTCATTTTTTGTTATAAACAATCTGTTCATTGTATTCTTCAGGAGATTGACAGTAAGGAGAAACTCATGGATGTATTTGCAAATGGTAATTATTTTACCAATGAATGATATCATATCTTAGCACATAATTTAGAATTGTGGATTGATGGGTACTGATGACATACATACTGATGGTTATGATGGCGCTTTGTGAGAGGTACGATATCATGTTTACTTTCCCTATTTTGTCTCAGAATAACAATTTCATTACACTGCTTCAGATATATGGAGACGAAAGATGGGATATCTTCTTGGAGACTTTGATGTGCTGATACTGCTGTTCGAGAAGATAAAGCCAGATGTTGTAAGTGCAGTAATAATCTTATTAGTCTACATTATTTGTTTGAATCGCAATAATTCTTTTTCTATTTCGCTTTTGCTTTGTAAATGATGACATACATAGGCACAATGAAAATTCAAAGATTATATTATCATCTTTTTCATCTTTACTTTTCAGCGGCACCATCCTTCAAGTGATAATATGTTAACTTATGGAGGATGTGAGTATTCCGAGGATGTTCAGAGGAACGATTTTCCAGTTGTCATCTTCCCTTTATGTTGACTATTGTTCCATCTCTTCCAATCTTTAGTGTCTGTCTCACACTTTTAGATAGAATAGAGCATGCTCTTCTCACTGAGATCTCAAAGAGACCAGTCGCTTGTTTGTTTGGTTAAGGTTTAAACAGTTAGGGTCGTTGCTGTACCATTTAGTATTTAGTTCTGGAAACACAAGAATATATTTATATTAAATACTATGCAGTTGAAAGCCAATATAAGATGCAGTTATTTCACTTTTACTTTAGAGTTTACAGATACATGTGGACTTTATACAATTCGGATTTGTTTTGATGCATTTTGATATGTGTTTTAATTCTCCTTGAAAGATATTTTAATTAATTTTTTTCCAAGTATTTCCTGCATTTACCTTGGGTAAACACGCGGTGACAAAAGAAGCAGAGCTGATAGCATGGCAAGAAAGAGTAGCACACGAGGAGAGTGTTTTCCCGATTTTACGCTCGGTAAGAATCCAAGTCTATATTGGAACAAACTAAACCATATTGTTATTAGACACTCATGAAGCAGGCATTGTGGGGTTTTTCAAACCTCAGTTGTTTCAACTGGGTTTTTCGTTTTATTTCAGGTTATGGTAAAGGATAGAACCAGTCTTATCTACCAAGACGTGAAAATGGCTTTCCTAGAGAAAGGTAAGTAGACATCATCATGTTTCGTCATTGTCCATAACATTGAAGATGTAAATCAACATCAGTCGGTCATTTTAAAATGTTAGCATTAATCTTCTCTATCTTCAATGAATATTATATGATAAAAACGTTTGCAGTTCAATTGTTTTCACCATCAATATATTTCCAGTATAAATTTTAACTGTTTGACTGACACCTATTTCATTATATAATGTATCCTTAATTTTGGAAATCTTAACTGTTCCTTCTGTGTGCGGTTTCATTTCGAAAACACAAATTGTATTTTACAGTCTCAAGAAGAGAAAAGAAAGGACAGGAATCGTCACAGATTTCTGAGACCAATTGTTGGAACCAACAGAATACCGCAAGTGCATTTACGGACATATCCAGCGACGCTAAAGATGGACAGAAGCAACACAACACACATGGCTTCGATGAACTGAATACAACAGATGGCGAAGATGAACAGAACACAGATGGCTCAGATGGTCGTACGTACCTGTCATGTCCATGTCTTCCCAACTTGTAACATACCGATTGACACAGGCATTAACTACTATCCAAAGATTACTGTTCGGAATATATTTCTATTCAACAAAGCTACTCTTTATAGTATTCAAGGCTTAACTATGAATGTACTGCGATGTTCTAATTTAATCGTTAATAGATGATTCCTATGATATGATAATCAATTGTTTCAGGGAAATCGTCTTTCATTTACTGTACATCTTTGTATTTTAAATACATACCTATTCACCTTCTTACACATAAATGAAGGATTTCTGAACACATACCTATTCACCTTCTTACATATAAATGAAGGATTTCTGAATACATACCTATTCACCTTCTTACATATAAATGAAGGATTTCTGCATACATACCTATTCACCTTCTTACATATAAATGAAGGATTTCTGAATACATACCTATTCACCTTCTTACACATAAATGAAGGATTTCTGAATACATAACTATTCACCTTCTTACACATAAATGAAGGATTTCTGAATTCATACCTATTCACCTTCTTACATATGAATGAAGGATTTCTGAAAGATGTCTTTTCATAACAAAGGTTGAATATATACATTGATAAAGACATACATATTCCTGATTGTTTTAGATTCGCAGAAGTTCTGTGTACCAGGGGAGAAAAGCAGAAAGGGGTCTTCTTCAAAAGTAGGTATTTTGCCGTCTGCTACTTCAAATGGTCTCATAATGAGATTTCACTGAATGGTGTTAAATCTATTTAGTAGCATTAGTTCAGTTAAATAGGGTGATAGTCAAATAATTTTCCCCATTTGCTAGCGTGTTTTGTTGCACACATGCCGTGAATCAGGATAACATGTATTACACACACTTTCCATAAAGGCGAATGTCCACACGGACCATTTTCGAGATTAATACTAATTTCAGGAAGCGCTGACAGATAACAACACTGAAGACCAGTTGAACATCCAGGACACAGATGGCGAAGGGTCTGAGGGTCGTGAGTAACTGTATCAATCAACAATTAAAGCTGGTTACATTGTTGTTCTGTTTCTCTTATGTAGTGGTAATTTAAACATATTAAACACGATATATTGAGCCAGTGAAATAATGAAACATCAACGGTTGTAACACAATACTGCATTTCTTTCTTCTTCAGGCATGCAAGACATTGAAGATCTAAATGAAGAACTGGATAGTCTACAATCGGTAGCCATTTACATATTCATGCATACTAGATATGTACACATGAACCCATGCAACTAAATAAACTAAACAAAATATAACACGTTGATAATTGAAGTTGCTAATGTTTCAGACCGATGTAACTGATATACAAGCTTTACATCTTCAACAAAGCAACCTGATAACTTTTTTACCACCATATGATCCAAGCGATGATGGCGGTGATCTTATGCTTCTTCCTCTGCAACTGTTTCAGAACAGAGATCACAGAAGGAGACAACTTCACAAACTACAAACTGACTGTTGGACACTCGGCAAGTGTAGTCTAACTTGTATTAACAGTGATGTTTAGAAATCGTATCATGTACAAGAGAATCAACGACTATAATATAAGGCAAATTACTGTCGAGATACATTATTAGAATGTATTTAACATAATGGTATGCATCGATAACAACAGTCAAGTTCTTGTGGAGAAAAAGCTTGATTCACTTGACCGTGTAAAATTGTATGATCCGTTAGTTTAATAAAATTGCATGCGATAATTAAGTTATGCACATTATATTAACTATTTTCCGTCCTTAAGACGAGTGGCAGAACTCCGTGGACTACTTGATGCGGTACCCGGAAGTTCTATCCCTGTTAAATGTGGAGCTACCAGGAATGGACAGTGTAAACAGTTCCCATCGAGAAGACCAAGATGAAAGCAACTTGCCAAGAGGAATCAAACACAGACAGAGCACATTCTTCACAAAAGACTCAAAACTAAAGGTAACAGTTGTCTTCTCTTTACTATGTATCTTTGGGTTTGTTTGTTTTTATACACTGGACACCCAACAAATCCCCTCATTGCTATATATGTCAAAAGGTCATATTTGAAAATGCAAGGCAATAGATCCAAGGGTAAGTTTTGGTTAGGTCAGGTCTATAGAGAATATACAGATATGCAATTGTGTATTATGTCCACGAAACACTGTTTTGTGATAGCATACCAAAACACAATGATAAATACCCTTCATGTCAATAGTTGTCTGACGTAACATCGAAACTGGTTGAGGTGGAAACGGAAGATGGATATACTGGAGAAGGTATCAATCAGGCTTTGTAAAAACATTGAATAAGATTCCCCACATTGAACCTAAAACTATGCTTCTGTTCGTTCGTTTGTTGTTTAATTCCACACTCAGCAATAGTCCCCCTATATGGCGGAAAAAACTATATAATCCTCTTGCCAAATAAATGTGAATTTGATTGAATGTCAATAGATTGTATTTACTGTTACTTAACATGGAAAAATATAGTAAATGTACAAAACGTCTATACGTCATCATTAATATATGTATCAACACGTTCTATCAACACATTCCATCCTGTGTGACCTTCAGATGGATGTCACAGCACCTTCAGATATACGGGTCTGATTCATCAGTTGAGGAAGTACCAGCACGGTTCCCTGAAGAAAGGCGATTTAACTGCACTCACACTTAAGGTAAAAACATGGACAAGGTGAAACAGGGTCGCATGCTCATGATATGGTTTGATTTGTACTATCATTCTGCTTTTGGCAGAGAGTTCGTACGCATACTGAAAGGGTTAAGTCGCATTTTAACTGTTTATTAACATACAAAAAGTGTAAAGACCATATAATTTTCAAAGTATTATGCTATAGTTTGTCACATTGTGAAGCTTTTCGGTGTTTCTGAACGTTCGTCTACTATATATTCCAGGTAATGGCAGAGGACGGGCAGCAACTCGCAGATCTGACGACAAAGAATCACACCTTGGAAAAGGGTGTGTACATTTTACAAACATAACTTACCTGAATAATTCTTTAATGTAGCACCTGGTAACATATATTAATATATATGTGAAATGTGATGTTTTCGTGTTTCCTCAGAACACATTTTTCCTGCGTTAAATTGTTATTGTTTGTTTGTTTGTTGTATAACGCTATTTCTGCAATATTCCGGAAATGTGGCGCTGGTCTGCATATAATCGAATCTGGACCAGACAATCCAATGACATTATGAGAGTCAACACAATCAACATAGTCTCAAGTCTCATAGCCTGGCCACCCACTGAATTTAAGCTCCTCGACCAATGTAAAAATTAAACTGCTGGAGTAACTTAAGACACCCGTAATATCTGAAGATCTACTTATCTGTAAGCCTGTGCAATATTACCGGTAAACCGGTATATACCGTACAGTATCTCGTTATACGATTATCGCGATATGGTTCAGATTCAGCCATATAGACTAATATATTAGGTCATCCAGAGTTAGCTGCCTTTGAATTGTCTACCCTTGATTTCCATAGCTCTGAAAGTGCCAAAATACATCTATTTCTGTTGGTTTCATGTAACATTTTACAAGTGGGGGTATCTTTATAAGTGGCTAAAAAGGTGCCGAATATTCTACCAAATGCTTTAATTTTTTTGGGTTTGAATGGTTTCATATGTGACATTTTGGACTAATTGGACTCGAATGGACCAATTTCTATTTGGACTTATCAGTCGAGCCTCTGGCACTGAATGACCATATCACAATTCACAATATTTTCGTTTGTTTCCATAATGGGACATTTGTTATCAATTTATCATAAAGGCCCATTCTTTCATATGGAGCCGCTGTTTGGGGAACACGGCAGTATAGTTGTATTAATGCTGTTCAACATCGGGCAGACAGATTCTTCTTAGCCCTCGCTAGCAAAACTCCAAAGTTAGGAGTTCATGGCGAAATGGGCTGGGTTTCTCGGTATACGAAACAAAAAATTGAGGTTTTTCGTTTTTGGCGTAAACTTCATTTACTTGAATTCAGTAGATTATCTAGTGTTATTGGTAGATGGTCATTTATTTGAAGGAGATCTTGGTATATTGGAGCTCATAAATTATTAGTTAGTTTTCATTTACCTATAAATGACCTGTTTCGTATTTCACATGAGGAGTTTGTTGTTGCTAAAGAACATCTTAAGGCGTTAGACCGTTTTGATTGGTTTTCAGGGTTTTGGAATGATAAACGGCAGGACAATGGAAATAAATTACGTACTTATCGTCTTTTTAAAGATTTATTACAGGTTGAACATTATGCTGAAATAATTCTACCTAGATCACATAGTATTATCTTGAGTAAATTCCGTTGTGGCACTTTGCCATTAGAGGTAGAACTGGGTAGATATTCTCGTCCGAAGTCTCCTCTTCTTGAAAGGGTTTGTACTCGCTGTAGTAGCAAAGCTTTTGAGGACGAATTACATTTTCTGGTTAACTGTGATTATTATTCAGATCTCAGATATAACCTTTGGAAAGAAATATCCAGTGTCCATCCTACATTCCCATCTATTTCAGCAGTAGACAAAATGATACTTTTACTTACAAATAACCAGTTCGTAAAGCTCCTTGCCGCACTCCTCCATACTATGTTTGGCGCCGAAATATTTCCGTAGAAAAGTTTAATCTATAATGTAATTTGATAATAATGTCAACATGTTTGCTATTTATGTAATTTATGCTTTTTAGCGCAGGGAAGTGAATGTGTGTGTAGGCTCGTGCGCTTGTGTGTGCGCACTTGTGTGTGTGCATGCATGCGTTTGTATTTGTGTATATGTGTGGACTTGCGTGTATATACGTTTGGGTATGATTTTATTACCAATGTTTTTATACAACTGTGACATCTGTGTTTAATAGGCCTTATGGCCGGATGCTGCTTTTAAATTCCTGTAATAATGTAATGTCTTTTTTTTTTTATGAATTCGAGCATGTGACGCGTTAATATTTCTTCTTCTTCTTCCTAAGTCTTATAAACTTTGTAGGACTGTATAATGCCATTTGAGTCAAGGATCTTAGTTATTGGAGGTCACATGAGATTTATACCTCAAGTAGTTCACCTAAGTCATGTTTTTGTTTCATTTTGCAACAGTACATGTTAACGCATATTTATGTTGTAGTTAAATCTACATTAAAGTTCTATATCATTTTATTTATCTGTCAACCATTGACATACAGCCATACACAATGGGGACGCGGAGCCTTAAAGTATGGTGTAACAGCAACTAAGAAGATGATGTCGCACACAGAAAGCTATTATGAATTTATGTTGTACACACTTGGGCAGAAACCTTCCAGTCAATATATCACAATATGTTTTGCAATATCTCTTACATTATTGCAATATATCGAAATATGAGAATCAGGGCAATATCCAGCCCTACTTATCGGTTACCTCTTATAGTGCAAATGCAAATGCAAATTTCGACCCGATGAATAAAGAGATAATATAAAGTTAAACAATGTTTTACATTCACGTTTCAGGTTTTGGACGCCCTCTACATGTTTTGGGAATGGAAAGGCGGCCTTCACCCATTTCATGTATGTATTTCTAGGAGTGTGTGAGAAAGTGAGTGGAAGTTTGAATTAAAGTAAAATTGAAAGTTTAAAAAGATCATAGGCATGTGTCTAGAAATGTCACATTCAGAACAGCCATGTCCTCGGCCAAGAGTGACATTGTTGTTAGTGAGTTAAGTACAACTGGGAGATAACCTTAGCACAAATACATTTTTGCGACGTAGCTGGCATATAAGTTCGTGACAGTTACGCGTTCTCACGTGGAATCATAATATTAAGATATTATATTAAAATAATTTGTAATAACTGAAGCTAACATAAAATATTAGCAAAAATCTTTTCTGTAAGAAATAGTTTCTAGTTTCTGTAATGTTGAGGAGAATTTACGAATCATACTATATCACACAGAAACGCAATATATTTGTCACACGAAATCATAATATTTATTCTGAAACAGAATTATTATATATATATTCTCAAACAGAACCATAATATATATTCTAAAACAGAATCATACTATTTATTCTTAAACTGAATCATTATGTTCCTTGAGAGGCATTTTAGAAGTTGTAAAGATGAAGGAAAACCAAGTTCTATGTAAAGTCAGCTTCTTTATTGCAATGAGTGCATGCGACAATATCATTATGTTTATTCTAAAACAGAATCATAATATATATTCTAAAACAGAATCATAACGTATAATCTCCTATAGAATCAGAATAGTTTTACTCAAACAGAATCAGAATATTTATTCTCAAACCAGCTGAGGTGTCTTCTCCATGTGGGGCGGTGGGGTAGCCTAGTGGGTAAAGCTTTGGCTTGTCACGCCGAAGACCCAGGTTCGAATCCCCACATGGGTACAATGTGTGAAGTCCATTTCTGGTGTTCTCCGCCGTGATGTTGCTGGAATATTGCTAAAAACGGCATAAAACCAAACTCAGTCAGTCAGTCAGTCTTCTCCATCTCATCTCTGGCTGTACTGCGAAGCTTCTAAACATAACTGAAACGGACATAAAATACTAGAAGAACTCTGTTCTTTGATAAAAAAAGTTTCCACTCCAACCTTTCAATCAGGCTGAATTTGTCTCTCAGGTGAAATTTCTATCTAGAATATACACTTGGATTATTCAAAATTAACTTTCAGCCAATGATACTTAGTCTCTTTGTATTTTGGCAATTTCAACTGACCGATGAACATAGCTGTAGCAAATTAGGAGCCACGTGACCATGTGGGTAATCCGATATAATTGTCCCGGTTTACTTCACAGTTCTTGCGGAAATCGAGTTTTGCGTTATTTTACAACTTTATAAGTTGAATTTGCAATTTTGATAATTTGTTACTGTATGTCCATACCGAAAGGTATCAGAATCTGCAAAGTTGTGTTTTGCGTTGCATGTAAGTTGTAAAATATAAAGTCAATAGTGAGTGAGTATGGTTTTACGCCGCAGTTAGCAATATTCCAGCAATGTCACGGTGGAGAACACCAGAAGTGGGCTTCACACATTGTACCCATGTGGGGTCTTCGGCGTGACGAGTGGGCGCTTTAAATAACCACTATAAAATCTAGGCCTAGGCTACCCCACCGCCCCCTAAATTCAACTTTTATACTTTTATAATTTTACCAGTTTTTCATAAAATCACTACAAAGGACCATGTTTCCTCCGTCCGTCACTATTACTTCTTTTCCAGACATGACAAAAACCTTTGATATGAAATGTCATGTACTCGAGATGAGAGTACCGTATTTGCGATACGAGTACCGATCTCTGAGAGAAGCAACTCTCTAACAGACGGAGGTATGGTCATCGTGATGCTCTTGAAATCAGCTTCACCCACCCCCCAACCCACACCACCACCCCATCCAACTCAGTTTTGTGGAACACTAAACGAGTTGTTTATAGAGAACATTGATGCTGTAAGAGTCATATAGCCCCGAACAAAGATATATATGTTCGCACTAACAGGTTATCAAATAACTAAACTATAAATATTGTTATAGACACACAATATAAATGATAAAATCAATCTTTCAGACTGAAAGGTCAAACTAATATCTGAAAATAGTTTGTAGTCATTTTCACACAACCAGTTCAATGTTCCATTTATTCAAACATTAGAACAACACCAATGTAAACGAATGTTTAAAAGCATCTTCCTTTAGTGCAGTAACAAATCGTTTCTTATGCTAGTGGTATAAAACCAGATGTCATTCCATATAGAAACGACTCAGAAAGTTGACAAAGTTTGGACATCCATCTCTGACCAGCGTTAGTAAACATATCGCGACACACTGACTGACGGTGTAACTGTGAAAATGACTGAAGCGGACATAGAAGTTACCTGTTCATGTGGTGTACGATGAACACAGAAATGTCAAAACTACCCTAATACACGACACTGTTAAGTTTATTTGTTTATATAATGTGACAAATTCATATAGAATCTACAGACAAACACTTTTGTTGAGAAATCCATTTACTGAGATCGTATTTTACTCCCGAACATCGTCCACGTCTTGCAGATATCACAACAATGGGGGTAAATCAAAAGTGTACTAAAAATTCTTTTATATTACGTTTTTCTGTAAACTAATCCACTTGTTTCTTAATGAAATGCATTTTGAATTCTCGTAGTAATAGTTTTACGTAATAACTCGTAAAACTAATATAGCTCAGTAGTGGGAGATATTCTACACAGATGAAAAACACAGACGGACATTCAGCGCACTGTTTGGAAACAATCCACAATCAGCCGATATTTTAGTAAATATCTTTCTGTGTCTCAGTTTGTGACAAACAGTGAAATAAACTTGCTACACAACAAATACAATGTTTATTTCCAGGTCCTAAACTCCACCTGGACGCGGCACGGGCGAACACAGACGAGTGCCACGTAACAACAGACGGTCAGTTGGTCAACTCGCGGTCCGACACACGGGATGTGGGGCAGAACACACTACAGAAGTACTGGGGGACCTCTAACTCCCCCATCCCCCTTATTCCATCCTCCTCCACCCTCACACCCCTACCCACCACCCCCAGGTACTGGGAGACAGAAACCAGGGTGAGGGTGGGTGGTGGGCTGTCACTGACAATCCTGGAGATGGGACTGTGTGAGGCAGGACGGGTGGACAGTGAGATATTGGTTTCTTACCAGCACCGCACCTGGTGTGTCCGAGTACAGAGATGTAACAGACACGGGGGGAGTATCTGTACCAGGGTGTGGAGGAAGGAGGAGCGGGGCAAGTGTCACCAGAACACCATGTCCCACGCTCCCGGCACACAGGCCACCCTCCACTATGGCGTTGTACTGGATGTGGGGAGGGGACGAGTGGCATTCATTGACCTTGACAGACAGGTTGTTCTAGACAAGTATAACGTTCAGTTCAATGAGCCACTCGTCCCCATGTTTGGTGTTGGGTCGTGTATGTCTGGCCACACTGTGTCCATGAGTCTGATCAGCGGGGAGGACATCAACATGACTGACACAAAGAAGGCTCTCATCTACCAAGCGCTGAAATAGAAAATTACCTGGCCATGAAACTGTGAAATCGGCCATGAAACCGTATGAAGTCAGCCCTGAGGCTGTGTGAAGTTATCTGTGTAACGGAGATATTTCTATCAACTGTTTCAGTAAATGATTCTAATGACGTGTGATGTAAGTCAAGGGACACAGAAGAAGTGAACACACAAAATGTAAAAATTGTTTCAAAACCAGATTTCTTTACCTTATATTGATATTTTATACCTAAATAAGTTTTTTGAATCCACACACAATTGTTGATATATTGAAATTATCACAGTAGTTGATGTGAATATGTCACAGTAAAAGCATCTGAGGAGATGACTCAGAACGAGTGTTTCGACAAAATGTAAATAATCATTCAAACAGGACTTCCTCTTCTTATACAGAGCGGTGCCGGGTATTACAGCTAATACCATATCCCGCCTAATTCCAGCACACACCACCCCCAGATACTGGGAGACAGAAACCAGGGTGAGGGTGGTGGACTGTTACTGCCGGCCCTGGAGATGTAAGATGGGACTGTCTGAGGCAGGACAGGTGGGCAGTGGGATGCATGTGTCTCTACATCGCCGCTCCTGTAGTGTCTGTGTACAGAGATGTGACAGACATGGGGAGCGTCACCAGAACACCATGTCCCCTACTCACGGCACACAGGCCACCCTCCACCATGGTGTTGTACTGGATGTGGGGAGGGGACGATTGACATTCACTGATCTAGACAGACAGGTTGTTCTAGTCAAGTATAATGAGCGATTCAATGTCAGTGGTTCAATGAGCCACTCGTCCCCATGTTCGGTGTTAGGTTTCCGTATTCTGGCCTAACTGTGTCGAAGTCTGATCAGCGGAGAGGACATCGACATGACTGACACAAAGAAGGCTCTCATCTACCAGGCGCTGGAATAGAGAATTAACTGGCTATATGGGCCACCAACTGGTGGTGGGTAGTTCTTCATTGCGACCGCCTGTTGTGTTCTCTTCATCCATTAATAGGAGGGCAGGATCTGAGCTGAAATGGGGTTTATCGTCGTACTTGAGAATATTTCGCTCATATGACCACGTGCATGCGTGTGTATGTGTGGCTGCTTGTACTAGCCCAGACTTAAGCTGGTTTTATAGTGCTGGCTCACTGAGATACCATGCCGCTGTTAAGCATGAATACCCCACTCAAACTCATTCTACTGACTCCGAGTGGTTGATAATATGAGAAACATGGAGAAATTAAAGTACTTAAAGTACTGATGTATATAAGTAACTTATCATTTAAGATATCCGCCAAGATCCGGGTCAGAATTTGTCTTCAACAACCCACGCTTGTCATAAGAGGCGACTTACGGGACTAGGTGGTCAGGTTCGCTGACTTGGCTGACAAATGCCATCGTGTTCCATTTGCGTAGAACGTTGCTCATAACGTTATTTACTGGACTGTCTGGTCTAGACTTGATTATTTGCAGACTGCCACCATATAGCTGGAATATTGGTGAGTGCGGCATTAAACAAAAAAAAGCCCAAACAAACAAATAAATCAATTAACATGAACCTAAGCCTGGAAATACAATTTGAAGACAAGAGGGTAAAACCGGTTATCTGTCATACTACTGGTCAAAAGCAATGGTTATCAACAGAAATGTAGATTATATCTAATATTGATTATGCTCTCATATTATGAAACCAACGTTGCCTCCTTTAACAATTCGAGACTATATATTTGTGAAAACGGAAGTTCAATATAAACACGCTTTCGCAACACACATTCAAGTAAAACCACACTGATCATTGTTTTCAATACCTGTGGGTTTATTATTGTTACGGTATACGTGTAGAAATAAGCCCTTCTTGTGTTGCCGTTACTGCATAGATGTTTTAAAAATTACTTGCGGCAAAAGCAAAATATATGTTACTGATAGTCCTTGAACAGGCATTATAAAATCATTACAGTGATACCCGTGAAGATCCTGGTTGGAACTAATCTTCAGTAACTTATGTTTGTCGGAATCGGGTGGTCAGGCTCGCTGTCTTGGTTGACACATGTCATCGTTTCCAAATTGCGTCGAACGATGCTCATGATGTCGATCACTGGACTGTCTGGTCCAGACTCGATTATTTACAGACTGCCGCCATATAGCTTGGAATATTGCATTAACCAACCAACCAACCACCACTGTGATTTCCACAGATTCAGCTGACTCGATGTCTAAAGTGTCGCGGTAAGAGAAAGAAAAACAGTTTTTCTCACTGCTCTCCTTCGACAACAAATTTCACAATTGTCCAAACACCTTTACTGCTAAAAGTCAGGTTCTGGTTCTGTCAGTGATGAGGGTATGGACTAGTGTTTACTCAATATACACAGCGTATGGGCAAATGACGTTTTTTCTGAATCCTTGCACTTAGCAATTGCAGAAACTGTTGTATGAATCCTATACACCTCCAAGGCCGTGGCAATAAACCATGACTTCTCCGTTGAGCGTTTACTCAGGAAGTGGTCCCCAAAGGACGCTACCGTCATCCAAGGCTGCATGAGTTGTCTCCCATATCTGTATCTACCATACATGTCCAAACACTACCGAAACTATACAAACGGAATGTTCTGGAAACCCTGTAGAAACACATATTCAACATTTTAAGTCAAGCAACATGTTCAGATTTCACTGAAGTCACACTACATATCGATTTAGTTGATTCTCCCCCACCCGTATTCCACCCAAACAGTAATAACAGTTGCAGAGACACAAACATCCTACAACAGTTTCAATGTATATTTGATATATGTGCCCACCTTTGTTAAATTAATGGCGAGATACGGCTGCATGTAACTCATGGATGACTTCTGAAAACTGTATCATGCGATGTACACAAACAAGAGCAATTTTAAAAGCTGTCTAAACTTAGAATGCTAGAAGAGAACTAAAGGTAATTCCTAATGTCACTTTACTGGAATCACACAATATATTGCTATATTATAATGTAAATTCTTTTAAGTTCCAACTGAACATTTTGTTGAAGTATTTAATACAAAGAGAAATATTCAATAATGATGTCTAACTTCTTTACTCATCACCTTTATTCTATTCTTCTCATCACCTCTATTCTATTCCGCTGTTCATACAACATACTTGGACTTGTAATCCTTGTTGATCGTTCTGTTGCATTCTGCTTAATACTGCCTTAGTACAAGCACATGATACAGCAACAGGAGCTGATAATATCCACTATCAGCTTATAAAACATTTACCGAACTCATGTCTTGAAACACTTTTAAGTATTTTTGATAATATTTGGACAACTGGACATTTCCTCCTTCACGGCGTAATGCCATTGTTGTCCCTATACCTAAGCCTGGCCAGGATCATACTGATCCATCTAACTATAGACCTATTTGATTGACGAGCTGCGTTAGTAAAACCATGGAACGCATGGTCAATAATCGACTGGTATGTTTTTTAGAAACCAATAATCTTATCATGAGCATTCAGTGTGGTTTTCGAAGTGCTATTGACCATTTGGTTCGCTTTGAATCATTCGTTAAAAATTCCATTGTAAATAACCAACATGCTGTATCAATCTTTTTCGACCTGGAAAAGGCTTACGGTACAACATGGAAACATGGTATTTTAAACGATTTACATGACTTTGGTTACCTCATTTTACATCTCAGAGTTTTTAACTGACGGGCAATTTCAAGTCCGTGTGGGCTCAACCCTGTCTGATCATTATAATCAGGATCAGGGTGTCCCACAAGGCAGTAGTTTGTCTGTGACATTATGTAGTATTAAAATAAATAGCCTTTCAAGGGTTTTAAATGATTCAGTCTATGGATCACTTTTAATGTTTCTTGTCGTGGTAAAAATATGCAAACAATAGAGAGACAACTACAATTATGTCTCAATAAAATTCATAAATGGTGTCTTGAAAACGGTTTTAAATTTTCAAAATCCAAAACAAAAAGTATACATTTCTGTAGAAAGTATAAAACGCACAAAGACCCAGAACTATTTTTAAATGACATACCCATCAAGGTTGTCAAAGAGGCCAAGTTTTTAGGACTTATTTTTGACTCTCATCTGACTTTCTTACCACATATTAAATACCTAAAGAATAAATGCCTGAAGGCACTTGACTTGTTGAAAGTCGTGTCTAATTCAAAGTGGGGAGGGGATCAAGCTACCCTCCCCCACCTATATCGATCATTGGTCCGCTCGAAACTTGATTATGGCTCCATCGTATATGGTGGAGCCTCCAAAAGCAACCTAAAACTACTTGATTCTGTCCACCACCAAGGCCTAAGACTCTGTCTTCGGTCTTTTCGAACTTCTCCTGCTGACAGTCTCTACGTTGAGGCAGGTGAGCCATCTCTTGCACAACGCCGTATCAAACTATCTTTACAGTATATTACAAAACTATATTCCAACGAATCAAACCCTGCATATAACTGTCTTTCACCCTCTTTATGAGGATTTATACAACAAGACATCTTCTCTTGTTCTGCCTGTTGGGCACAGAATTAAACTTTTCTTTCTGCTGCCGGCATTGATCTTGAAACTGTAGCTTCGTCCCGTCTTCTTTCTTCTCCGCCTTGGCAATTGGTGAGGCCACAAGTTGACCTAACTTTAACTACATTTAAATAATCAGACACAAATGAATTACAGTATAAACAAGAATTTAGTCAATTAAGAAATAAATATAATACATACAAATCCTTATTTACAGATGGGTTCAAGGACGGTGGTGCGGTTGCTTGTGCCATTGTCATTGGATCCAGAAGAATATCTTCTCAATTACCAAATAACAGTTCTGTTTTCACAGCAGAAGCTCACCCCATAGTAACAGTTCTTAGATATATCAATAAACACTGTAAATATAAACAATACATAATCTTTTCCGATTCTTGTTCGTGCCTTCAGGCCATTAAAAACCGTTTTTGTAAGCATCAATTTTTGATAGAAATTATTGAATTGTATAATGAACTTGCTACTGGCCAATGCGACATCGTCTTTTGTTGGTTACCCAGCCATGTTGGTATTTCTGGGTACACAATGGCTGATCTTGTTGCCAAGACAGCACTCAATAAATCTGTGACACCACTTCTTATCCCATACTCTGATTACAAAGCTCTGATTAGATCGTACATCCGTGATCTGGTGCAGAAGAAGTGGGACACCCAAATGGGTGTAAATAAATTACATGAAATAAAACCCTATATCGGTTACACTTACTTGGGTTGTCAGTCCAGACTTGAAGAGGTCATTATACGACGATGTCGTTGTGGCCACACAAGATATACTCATGCATACCTATTGAAAGGTGAGGAACCTCCGTTTTGTATCCATTGTGATGAGAGAACCACGGTCAAGCATGTCTTGCTTGACTGTGTTGAATTCTCCATCATATGGGATACATATTTCAATGTCAAAACAGTGAAGGACCTTTTCAATAATGTCAATTATCATTTAATCATTGATTTTTTAAAAAGAAATAGATTTGTTAAATGAATTTTGATAATTATAGTTTTGTAAATAGGTAAGGTTTTATAATTGGTAGTATAGATGATCAACTTAGATTGTTAGTGGCTGTATCCCCAAAGGGGGTTGAAGCAGCGTAAAATTATTGTCCTCCTGAGACGGTACGTAAGTCCCAAAAACTTTCAAAGTAAAAATTTCATGTACCGTGTATTCTTGTCATTTTAATTTGTGGCTAAAGTTTCCTTCAATAGCCAACAGCTGAAGGAATGGTGTAAATCCAGCTAGGGTCCATGCAGGTAGCAAAAGTAATGTAGGTCCCCATGGTTCCTAGTATGGTGATCTACCTTCAGTTGTTGGCGATCTATAGCCTGTTTTTATATTGTATTGTCCAAATAGTGCTATTAGTTTTAACTTTCCACGATAGTTTTAATTCTAATTGTGATAGTCTATAGTCCGTTTGCAGTGCAAACGTACCGATGAATTTCACTCCACACCAAAACGTAAATCGATTAAAGCGAAATTAAGATTGCGAATCCTCATAATTTTACCTTACCAATTGAACATTCAAATCTCAGAATTGTATTCAAATTAGGATAAAGGCTGTTTAACAAACTATCATAGTTTCAAATCGCTATGATTGGTTTGTTTTACAAGGGGGTATGCACATTAAATGAAACATCGAGAACATGTAGGGCTGGTCTAACTTAATGCTCATCACGGTTCCATCTACTACGCTTACCCCCTTGTAATACAAACCAATAATAGCGATTTGAAACCATGATCGTTTGTTAAACAACTTTTATCCTAAGTTCCATAAAATTGTGGGCGGTGAGGTAGCCTAGTGGTTAAAGCGTTGGCTCGTCACGCCGAAGACCCGGGTTCGATTCCCCACATGGGCACAATTGTGTGAAGCCCATTTCTCCCCCGCCGTGATATTGCTGGAATATTGCTAAAAGCGGCGTAAAACTAAACTCAGTCAGTCAGTCAGTCCATAAAATTCTGAGATTTAAATGTTCATTTGGCAAGGTAAAATTATGAGGATTCGGAATCTTAATTTCACTTAATTTGATTTACTTTTTTGCTTAAAGTGAAATTCATCGATACGTTTTCACAGCAAACAGACTGTAGTCACAGTTTGTATCAAATTGACTAAAATACTAATTTACAAACACAGATTGTACACACACAAAATGTATGTCAAATGAATCCCTTCTTTCGAAAGAAAAAAGGAGAGGACATGTTCATCTCTTTTTTCTTCAATCCCTTATGTCCATGTTATTTGGAGTAAGTATCCTTTAGGAAGTTTATACCATAAGTTGCATTCTCAGGGATTAACACGATACGGATGTCCTTTGCAGATACGTGTTGATGAGTACATGCTTACGTAACTTTCCACACGTACTGTACTTTCAAGTGGCTATTTGTATATACTGGATATATACCTGTATGTTATTTCTGTGCGGCATGCATATCACAGATGGATACAATAGTAGTTTAAACCATAGTACTTGAGCATCAAAAGTACAGAACGGCTATGATTCCTACATTACATTTTAGATGCCACATATGGACGACATCAAACAGATTGTGCAAGCCTTTAGTAGAGGTACTTGGCAACGTTGTGTCATCAGCGATAAGTATTCCAGTTCATTTACCCCATGGCAAATCAAACAAGACAATGAGTTCCCATGTACATATAAGAGGCCTTTACTATGTAACATAACATTACCCTTGCTGGATCTACACCATGATTCACCGGGAATGCATCTGACAAAAAAAAATCATTCACAAGGCTTTTTTGTGGAGCTATCAGAGATTAGCATTTTCCATAGTTTATCCGTTATTCCTACGTCATATAGTTTGATTAACAAGCCATCAAGCCATACCCGATCAAATGATTTTTCATTATACAGGCGACATATTTTCAACGTCATATGCAGTATTTGTTGCTTGGAGAAACAACGGTTTCAACACCCTAGTGACGTCTAAATCCAAATCCAAATTGCAGTGAATGGGAAAATGCTATGTTATTATCAACCCAAGCCTCGTTCAAAGTTCAAAGAGCTCACTTGATACAGACGTTGTTGTTTTTTCATTCCTCTATAGTTTGTAGGGTCATAGTTTCTGTATTAGAAGAATATTATTTATATAAAATTATTTAGAAATGTATTCAGTCAACAATGAAATTCCTCTATAGCCGGCAGGGTCATATTTACGTTTGCCATGATCTATGTGTGCTGAGAGAATTTGGCCCATAGAAAACGATTTGAAAATGGATTTAGTTAATAACGACATTGAATTGTGAGGAAATGCAATAAAGATCTATCAACCATTTCTATGTGTTCATTTACAGTTCCAACATGACTGGGCGACTTGTGCACTTAAAATTGTTTTACTGGATTCCATCTTCAGTGAATGGACAATTCAATGGCAACATTACGTGGTTACCTGTATCGTCCATTCCTTCAATATTAGCAGCTCGCTTTTTAACAATCTGAGTGTTGACAGTCACATTTAACACCAGGGCAAAGGTAGTTTATTTTTAGTATATCAAGGTACGTAAGTCCCAAAATTTTCAAAGTCAAATTAAACCTACCAGGATTTTTAAACGTAGTATTCTTGTTATTTCAATTTTGGCTAACGTTTCTTACAATCGCCAGCAACTGAAGGGATGGTGTTAATCCAGCTAGGGTCCATGCAGGTAGCAAATGTACTGCAAGTCCCCATAGTCCCTAGTATTGGTGATGTACCTTCTGTTGTTGGCGATCTATAGCCTGTTTTTATATTGTATTGTCCAAATAGTGCTATTAGGTTTAATTTTCCAGGCTAGTTTTATTTCTAATTGTGATATTCTAGTTGTTTTACTGTCCTTCGTCGACAGGTTTTCATAATATACATTTATTCCATTTCAATGTCAAATATGTTCTCGTCTCGATATGGCTGCAATATTGCTGATGTGACGTTAAATAATAACTCACTCACTAGTATATGAAGTCCAAACTGATTGCAAGTATCCTTTCCATCGTAGCAAGTTTCAGAATTGTACAAGCTTTTCAGTGTTACCCTTGGAGTATTTGTAGCGATTTTCGTTTTGTAGAATGCTTTTACTTCTGCTTCTGCTGTCACGTAGATTTGGTTAAACCAACTCTTATCTATCTGCTGCTTTGTGTGGCAATGTTTCATATGAAAGAGGCGTTTACGTCTTATATTTTGCATAAGCATCATCATTTTTTCTCTGACTTTAACATTAGTAATCTACTGATTACGACAATTACGAATTTCTTTATGTAGATATTTGAGACCATTATCTTCAAGTAAGGTTTGAGGTGACTACCAGCAGCAGGGGCATGAAGACAATGTGTGATAAGTAGGCTTGGGTATTATGTAATGTGTAGTTTACCGAGAGACAGGACCATGGCGTGCATTTGTAGAGGACCACCTACTGGTGTCATGGGAATATAAAAGAGTTCATCAGCAAGCTACACCACTGGAGTAGGTACACCCGCTTTTGAGCAAATCGGGGACTGACTACAATATGTGCCAGTACATAAAACACACATTTCATCAATTTCCGAAAGTCACTTTTATATCACGCTTACCCTTTTTTTGCTTCAGACAGCCTTCCCAGTAAAGTGGATTGTAAATGAGTGGGTTTTCGTTTTACGCCGCTTTTAGCAATATTCCTGCAATATCACGGCGGGGGACACCAGAAGTGGGTTTCGCACATTGTACCCATGAAGAGAATTGAACCCATGAAGAGAACGGGTCTTTGGCGTGACGAGAAAACTATTTTAACCACTAGGCGACCTCCACCTCCCTAGTATAGTGTCTGACCAGAGAGCAGTAGAGCCATAGTAAAAAAACTGGCACTTCTTTTCACTCTGCCTGGCTTTCGGCATCGAGGGGTAAAACAAAGACAGGTCGGCTAGGAGTCAGTATTGTGTGTCTGAAGGAGGCGATAAACTCCGCCATGATATTTCTGTTGGATACCAGCCTAGGACGGACAAGTACAAAGCAGCCTCTCAGGCACTGGACACACATACACACGCAAACGTACGCGATTGTCTCTCTCTAGATACTGCAAAAATCTTGCACGCGACGTGAAACCCTATTTCACATCCCTCTGTGTTTACAGCACTGATAGCGATAACTGAGGTCAAAAGTCAACAACACATTTCCATTGTGATAGAGAACGCTGCGGTGAGCAGGCGTGAATGCGAGGGGTGTTGAGTCGACAGTCAACACACACTGTTAGTGGCTGTTATGTCAGGGAGAGAATCAAATGCTTCTACACCAGAAAGGGAGATAAATCTTTCTACACTACTGCATGCTGCTAGTTGGGTCGTAAATGGCCAATTTTGTAAGATGAATCAACTTGTCAGAACATATCACTTTAGATAGAGTTGATATGGCTTTTGGCAGCATAGAACTATCATATATGAGTATAGAAGACATGGCTTTTGGCATCATATATCATAAACGAGTAGAGAAGATATGGCTTTTGGCAGCATATATCATATATATGGGTACAGGAGATTGTAAGTTATCACATCGTGTCGAGGTAAATACGGGGTTTTATCAGTCCCGAGTTAGGTTGTATTCCGACGATCAAAAGAAACTATACCGATAATTCTTTTCAAATTTTCGAAAAAGTACAAACACGAGCTTAATAGAATCAGTTTATTCTTGGAGCAGAAACATTTAGTCAAATTAATATCAGTTACGAAAAATAAAATTACTGGTAGGATTTGTCCACTACGCTCATCACAAGTGAGTTGGTGTAAAAACTTGACTGTCATCTAACTATTCACATCATTCAACACACAATAACTGTGGTAAATGTCACACACTGGGTAAGAAAATTCAATATCGAGTATGTCCACCATGTGCGTTTATGCAGTCATGCACTCGACCATGTACTGACGACGTCGGACGTCTGATGACGTCATTGGGAATTGCTCTCCATTCCTCTCTCAATGCCTGTACTAGCTGGTTGCGATTTCTTGGAGGATTGGGTCGACGACGGATTTGTTGATCAATGTGGTCCCACAAATGCTCAATAGGTGACAAATCTGGTGAACAGGGTGGCCATGGCAAACCGTTGACATTGTTTGCGCCAAAAAACTGACGAAGAACCCGATCCACATGAGGTCTTGCATTGTCATGCTGAAACAAGGTACCCTGATGACGTTGTAAGAAGGGTAACAACTGGACGTAACACCAGGTTGATGTAACGTTGAGCATTCAAATTTCCGTCAATGATAACCAGGTCTGTCTTCTCATTTCCACAAATGCCACCCCATATCATCACACTCCCGCCACCAACTGGTACAGTCTCCGGGATAGAACACTGTGCTGCTCTTTCACCTAAATGACGAAACACACGTCTTCTGCCGTCGGCTCGGAACAGTTGGAACCGACCTTCATCTGTGAAAATCACGCGCTGCCAATTCCGAATCTGCCAGCGTCGAGCTTGACGTGCCCACTGTAGGCGTTGACGTCGACGTTGCCAGTTCAAGAACATTCCTCTCATTGGACGATATGCTCTGATGCCATGCTGACGTAATCGACGACGTACTGTGTGACGTCTGATGGGATGTCCAGTGCTGTTGCTGCCGATTCCGTCACCGTGAGGACTCGGTTTCTCAGGTGGAGTACCCTCAAATAACGGTCTTCGTTGGGCGTGGTCACACGTGGTCTTCCACTCCTTGGTAAGTCTGCTGTACTGCCTGTTTGCATTGGTAACGTTGCATTAGTCTGATGGTTGTGGTCTTCGTACAACACATGATTCTTGCAACATGAGCCTAACTTGCGCCAAGCTGGACCATTCCAATGGCTCTCTCTCTCTTTGCACAGTTGTCAATCTTGCCATCTCCCAAAGTGTTTTCCAGTTGACTGCATGCTGAAGTTCGCATATGCTATGCTTTATACCATGAATTGCACGTGCATCCCAATTTTCTCCACAAAATCAGTGTTTTTCCATTTAAGTCATTTTCAGGTCATAATTAAGCTAAGAGTTGCATTTTATGCTATTTTTGTCAAGCAATTTGTTTAGTTTATAGTTGTATATGTATCTTGCATTATAGCAATGCAATTATAATATAACTATTTTCGCAAAAATCCTCGGTATAGTTTTTTTTTGATCGTCAGTTTATTTACAGCCATCTTTGGTCTCAGGCAAGGGCCTGAGAATGTGAATGTGAAGCCGACTTAAAGTTTCTTCTATAGGCATGGGAACCACAGGAACTGGTTTGGCATGGGTGTGCAGTTTGGCAAACTTCACATGACCAGATGTAATTGTCAATATCTTGGTACATGCCTGGCCAGTGATATTTGCTAAGAAGAGCCTGATGAGTGGCGTCACTACCAAAATGACATCCACCTACTTTGGAATCATTGTAAGCTTCAAGAAGCTGCTTCCTAAGTGCTAAGGGAATGGTAACCTGCGTGATTCTCTGTGGACGATTTTTTGGGGTACCTTTCTATTTAGCTTGACAGACAAAGTAGAGTATTCCGTAAAGGAGAGCATATTGTTTGGCACGACCTACAATACCTTAAACTTGTGTTTCACTGTAACCTGCCGGGATTTCATCTTTGGAAAGGTAATCAATGACGGGTTTGAGATCAGGAGACCTATATAACTGGTCATCAAAGTGCTTGTCATCAAAATCTAATGCTGTAAGAGCCATAACACCTGTTTTGGGAGAATTGGGTTCTTTTGCATAAACAAAATCCACTTGAATGGGTGACGGAGTACCTTGATCAAGATCAAAATCAGACAATGAGAAATGGAACAGAGACTGGGAGTGAATGTTCTTACAGATGTTGTGGGGCTGTTTGTGTCTAGTGGTAGCAGCATGTGCTATGGGTTGTTTTGGTTGAGCTGAGATTGTTTGTGCATATGTTGTACTTGGTGCAATAGGAGGTGATGGAATGTCATCTGTGACAGGAGCTACAGGTGGTTCAGGATATCTGGTACGTGACAAAGCATCGGCATTGGTGTTTGATTTGCCTGGTCTGTGTACCATTTCATAGTTGTACTCTTAGAGCATAAGTGACCATCTACCCAATGTACCATCTTTTTTGTTTGATGTCTTTGAGCCATGTGAGAGCTTTGTGGTCAGTGTAACTTGTGAATCTAGTGCCTGCCAAGTATAGCTATAGGTTCTGATGCCTTCAAGTACAGTCAAGCATTATAAGTGTGTTCCACCCCGGTTCTTCTCTGATGAATGCAATGATCTGCCGCCATAACATATAACATGCTCTTTACCATCTGCACCCTTTTGGCCCAAAATGTAGCCAGGTGATGTTTGTGATGTATCAGTTGTCAAAATGAATGGTTTGGTTGGATCTGGGTAAGCAAGTACTGATGATGCTGTTAATGCTTGTTTTAACTCATTAAGCCCGAGAGCCACTTTACTACACGACACCTGGAAGCCCTCGCTGATTTCCCTGCTCGCTGTTGCGAAGCTAATTAGTGCTATTCACACCTGATTACCCTGGCAGGTTTCGGGGATGACAGGAAACTGTCTAGTCGTACAAACAAGCTCTGATTGTTTAATTGTGTCGTAAAGATACAAGTTGAAAGAAAGCACGTGCGAATACATATCATGCATTGCAACGTTTTATGTAATTTTATTGCAAGTTTCTCTTGTAGACCTTTGGCGGCTTGTACAATTATATTTTATCAACATATGTATGCATTCTTTGTATGTAAGAGATGAGACCTAGATAAACAAATTCTTTCTCTTATATCATTGTGTGAGGTTTGATTTTACAAAACATCTATGACAATGACACACTGTAATTTACTTACATGCTTTATAATCTTCTACGATATTAGCCTTTTTGCCGATACATTTCTAGTGTAAACTGAATATTTAAAGGAAAGGACTATTACGCTAGTCTGTGACTAACATAGAGCACATTCATAATTTTGTTTCATCTAGATTTAATGCAAAAACATACGTTATCATACGAACATACATATACAAATTGTACAATACAGATTCCTTGTATAAACAGAAAACAAAGAGACACGTGATAGGGCATCATGAAATTTCCCTAATAGAGCGTGCGGTATCTCAATTATTCAATATAGCGGCTGATCGTTTGTTGTCTATGACCAATCGTATCATGAAATACCTGTCACAGAGGAAGGGACAGGTGATGGGGCGTGGGCGAAATTTCTGAAGACCACGTTTGGTCATTCAACAGCTGGATAGAGATTGATTATTGGCTATGCATTGACCAGTCGATATGCTGGGTTTCGGCTTTATCAACTCAAGCTGTCATGTAACAGTTTGTGTATTGTAAACATACATAATCGTAACGATCTATGAATTATACATATAAGACAAAAAGGAGTAGATAGATCTCAGAGATCGAAAACACATTTTAGTGTTTTTGATAAGTAAACAAAGTGATTGAAATCCAACCATTGAGTAGAGATAGTATTTATTTTCATATACATTTTACGCACACAACTAGTACATAAAACATAATGGTTTGCTGTACATGAAAACAATCTTCACCTTGATACGAATGAATTTCCCTATTGAAGTACACGTATTATAGAATTCAAAAAGTGACACGATACTGAATTATTATAATGTATAAACTTGCAGTTTAATCCCACCAAATATTTATGAAGATGGGTGTGCTTATATTTATACTCAGTGTAAACGAGGTTCATAAGTTACAGATGTGCTTGTATGCATAAACATTACAGAGAGAGGTGTGACTCCATAAAGCAGGTTGTCCACTGATGTTGTCCACATCCGCCTGTTTATTTTACACTTGTCACCGGACAAACCTTTCAACAAGGGCGTAACTACACATGCATTCTACCGGAGGCTGTTATTTCAAGGCCGAAAGAGGAGTTCGATTATCTCATTACTTCGATCTGATTGAATGATTATACGCATGTATATAGATACCGTAACTGATATACTATCCAGCTTTTATTGACGATGGATCAATAGAGACTGTGTTCATTGATACACGTGATAATTAGACCGGATTTGATAATTACAGAGATCAAATACAAATGTTTTACACAATGCTCATGTAAACTGCATAGAAAACTGACAATTCAAATCCACATGAAACTGTCAACAGCTTGAACATAAACGCTTGAAATACCTTTGTATGGTTTACATGTAATAACTCACTCTATCATTTCTGGCTATGTCTAAGAATCTTTTGAATTACCAACTTAGTGTGTTTTGTAACAAACGTAGTAAAATATTTCATTGTTGTAATAACACTGACATGTATATATATTCGATGCAAAGGCACGACTTATCACTTTCTTTTCGATTAGGTAACATTATCAACTTTAGATTATGGAAAATAACTAGTTACAATTTTAGTAAGCTATAAATTAGTAAGTTAAATTATGTCTAATCTATTCGAGCTTGGATGTATAATTATTTGTGTTTATACATTATGTTTCATTATATGAAACATGACAACGTAATAATACATGAAAAGTAAATTCAAACTATTCTATTGAGTTTGAATTCTTTGTATGTCCTTGAAATTTCGTATATTGTAACCTATTTATTAGGAAGTTGAAGAAAATATAATCTTCAGTAACCTCTAAACCATTGCATCAAATTCAATCAATGTGCAAAAGAAGTTTGTTAGTATCCATTTACAATGAAGAGTGCCAGACACTTACCTCTGTAAAAATATCATAATCCCCTTTCTCCCCGACATGTGTTCATTTGCCAAACGATGTATAAGCTTATGATAGTGATTAGCAATTGCTATCAAAACACTTTAAATACTTCTTCTGATTGACGCTAAAGGTAGCATCTCTCGTAAGAAAGACTACTATTTGATCAGTACCACTAAATTGGTTGTAATAATAGGTACAGAGCAATTTTTAAAAGTATGACACACATGTGCGTCTCTCGCTGAATAAGAGGTGCTTTCTGTTAACGCTGTGATAAACTGCCAATTACCTGCACCATAAACACGTCTTTCACTGTGAGGAGCTCATTAATTTGCCCCATATATGCGGCTCTCGGCCTTAATGAATTAATTTGGTAAATGCTTGACATCTTTCTTTAGTGTGTCATACAGAGGTGATGCTATTCCTGAGAAATTTGGAACAAACTTTCTTTAATAACTTGTCAAACCAATAAAATGCAAACATCGTGAACATTCTTGGGCTGTTGAATTTTGGTGACAGCATTAATCTTGGGTTGATCTACCCCAATACCTTTTTTGCTGAAGATGTGACCTAAGTATTGTTGTTGCTTGGCAGCGAACTTACATTTACTAGGTTTGAGGGTCAGGCCTGCTTGTTTGCATTTTTTTAGACCAAAAGGTAGATGGTTCCATTCAAAAACACGATCTGGCATAATAAAGGCGGATTTGTGTCTTGTTTCTTGGTGCAGTGGGATTTCCCAAAAGCCACTTGCACAATCTAAAAAAACTAAAGATTTTAGCATGGCTTTCTCCAACGGGATCGATGACATCTTCAAAACGGGGGAGGGACAAAAATATTGGCTTGGTTGCAGCATTCGGGCAGCAATAATCTACGGCAAAACGGTAGGTGTGGTCCTTCTTTTTGACCATAACAACAGGTGAGTGCCACTCAGATGAACTGGGCCTAATGATTTTGGCTTCTAAAATTTCCTTAATTTGACGTGAGCACTCTTTTCTTACTTCTACATTTTGTCTATGGAAAGGAAGCCTTATAGGTGTAGCATCACCTGTTTCTATTTTATGTTGATGAAGGTGTGTTTTGCCTAACTCAGTCCAGTTTTGAGCAAAAACAGAGTGTTGAGTGGTAAGAAAAGTTCTGATGGGGTGGATGTTTTCTAGATGATGGTGGTTGTGAATGCATGGCTGTTTTGTGTGTATTATGGTTGTCCTGGTGTGACCTGTGTGTTGGGGTTGACCTACTGGTGTCCTGATGTGACCTATGATTTGAGGTTCACCTATTGGTGTCCTGATGTGACCTGTGTGTTGGGTTCACCTATTGGTGTCCTGATGTGGCCTATGATTTGAGGTTGACCTATGGTGTCCTGATGTGACCTATGATTTGAGGTTGACCTACTGGTGTCCTGATGTGACCTATGATTTTAGGTTGACCTACTTGTGTCCTGATGTGACCTACGATTTGAGGTTGACCTACTTGTGTCCTGATGTGACCTATGATTTGAGGTTGACCTACTTGTGTCCTGATGTGACCTATGATTTGAGGTTGACCTACTGGTGTTCTGATGTGACCTATGAGTTGGGGTTAACCTATTGTTTTGATGTGACCAATGTGCATTGTGACCTGAGCTTGTGCTGCTGTGTGAGCTATGGAAGAAGGGTCTGTTAACGTTGCCTTGAGGAGCACTGACAGGAGGGGAATTGGGTTCTGGATTAGGGGTGTCTGGGAGAGTAAAAACGTCAGAACAATCTACCTCTGATGCAATTGCTAGCACTCTTTTGGAATTCAAATGCACTTTAGATATGCCAGGGTTAAGGAGACGCATGTAAACTCAGTCCAGTTTTGAGCAAAAACAGAGTGTTGAGTGGTAAGAAAAGTTCTGATGGGGGTGGATGTTTTCTAGATGATGGTGGTTGTGAATGCATGGCTGTTTTGTGTGTATTATGGTTGTCCTGGTGTGACCTGTGTGTTGGGGTTGACCTACTGGTGTCCTGATGTGACCTATGATTTGAGGTTCACCTACTGGTGTCCTGATGTGACCTATGATTTGAGGTTCACCTATTGGTGTCCTGATGTGACCTGTGTGTTGGGTTGACCTACTGGTGTCCTGATGTGACCTATGATTTGAGGTTGACCTATGGTGTCCTGATGTGACCTATGATTTGAGGTTGACCTACTGGTGTCCTGATGTGACCTATGATTTTAGGTTGACCTACTTGTGTCCTGATGTGACCTACGATTTGAGGTTGACCTACTTGTGTCCTGATGTGACCTATGATTTGAGGTTGACCTACTTGTGTCCTGATGTGACCTATGATTTGAGGTTGACCTACTGGTGTTCTGATGTGACCTATGAGTTGGGGTTAACCTATTGTTTTGATGTGACCAATGTGCATTGTGACCTGAGCTTGTGCTGCTGTGTGAGCTATGGAAGAAGGGTCTGTTAACGTTGCCTTGAGGAGCACTGACAGGAGGGGAATTGGGTTCTGGATTAGGGGTGTCTGGGAGAGTAAAAACGTCAGAACAATCTACCTCTGATGCAATTGCTAGCACTCTTTTGGAATTCAAATGCACTTCAGATATGCCAGGGTTAAGAAGACGCATGTAGACCGCCTTTTTGGAACTTGTTACCAAATACCTACCACTTTGAAGTTTAGTTGGGAAAAAGCTGGGACTGGTTCTAAAAGGAAAATGGATCCTGGTCCACAGCGAGAAATGTGTACAGGGATATCAACTTGACATAGGGGAGGAATGACTGTGGGTTTTGGCATCTAGCATGGCCTGCGGTGGTTTCAGTTAAGGGGACTGAGATTAGACCTTCTTGAATCACCAAAGTTCTGTCAAGTAACGACACAGTTGCTTTGTTGGTTTCAAGAAAGTCCATACCAAGTATAAGGGAATGATTGAGTTTTTCAAATACATAAAAAGATTGGGTTAGAGTAAGGTGTCCTAAGGTAAGGTCTAAAGGAATGCTACCTTAAACAGAGTGGTATTCACCGCCTACACCTCTGATTTTTGATAAATCTGCTGGTTTTAGGTGTTCATGTGTGTAGCCTGATTTCTGCAGAAAGGCCATGTTGACACATGAGATACAGGCACAGGTATCAACAAGACCTGTTGTCTTCGCTTGCTTCACCTTAACAGGCACACTGTTCTTTATTAAGGGTGCCACAAGCAAGACCATGGGTTTCTGTTGCCTGACTGCAGATTTCCAAGAGCAAGGCACGAGTCCCTATTGTGTAGGACAGGCATTCTGAGAATGCTGTGCCCTCATGCAAACCCTAGCATTGTCACCTATTCTTTGGCAATGTGGAAATGTGGGCATGATGAATGGGTTGAGCAGTAGTTACGACATCCACAGAAAGGCTGTGACTGGTAGTGCTGAGGCTGGACCATCCGTCCTGAGGACTGTTGGTGGCGGTATGATGAGGGTTGGGTCTGTGTGCTCCCATAAGGTCGGTTTTCTCTTGGCAGGTGACGAATGGAGGGAAGCTGAAACTGGACTTGGGGCTGATGCGGCGCTGCCGGGCTGGAACGGGAGCCTGGTACTGTTGTGACCTGGACAGCTGGGGTCTCTGACTTGGTGATTAATGTGGCCACAAGACTTGACAGCTGCTCCACCTTCTCGACCATGCCGACGTCAAGGGCAGACGTCTTCAATGCTGGTGGGCTCCTTGTTGAACACCCATTGTCGTGTGTCAGGACGAAGGCACTTGACAGCCACAGCAACGATCACTGTTGTTGGGAGCTCCTGGTTCCTGGTTGCTGCCTGGACTCTGGTGATGAAAGCAGCAATTGGCTCGTCAGACCTTTGGGACAACCGAAGAAGGCCCATGTCAAAGATGTTTGATTTGCCAAACCTGGTTTTGAAGGCTGGCCCAATCTTGGTGATATCGTTCCTGTCGTCTGCTGGTAGATCTTGAAGCCATATCTTTGCTGTTCCCTCCAGGTAGAAATGGATCAGACGACCCTGTTTCTGGGCATCAAAATTGAACAGGGTGACAAAGTTTTGAAAATCTTGCCACCAAGAATTAGCATCCTCTGATCCGGTAAATGGCTGGAGTTTGACATGAGGCGTTGCCATGCTATCTTGATGTTGAGCAGATGAGTTGGGACCGGATGCAGTTGAGGCAACTATGGGGTGACTGAGGTTGTTCTCGGCCCGGAAACGGCTGCAGTTCTTGATGTCGCTTGCTGCAGGAGTCGTCAGTGATGGCGGGTTTTCGGTATGAATCACTTGAGTCTCGAGCAAACTGTTTAAGTTTAACCTTGGCTCCTGACCCCTTAGCTTCTGTCTGTAGTTTAAAAGCGTGGCACCGGCCTTCTAGGATTCGTCCTCCTCCATATGAAGTCGTGCTTGGTTTATATTTATACTTAAGTAATGAAATCATAAACATTACACCTTTCTTGAATGGAGCGTCCTTTACATTAAATACGGTGCGCCCGTACGATATTGATTGGCATTAACTGCTGTTACCCAATGTATGGTAAATTCCGCAACAGTTACAGATGAGCAATGATATATTTGACAAATAAATATCTTTGGACCAGTTCAAAATATGGATTGATATACAGCTACTCCATGACTGTTAATAAAAGACTATGTGACATCGGTAGAACGCACTGAGATTGCCTACGGTACGTCACAAGTAAGTCATTGATATGTGGACTAGCTGTACTGATCAGTGTGGCAGCATGCTAATGAGCCGGTCGGCCTTTATAAACTGTTTATTTTATATTTTAACTTTGTAAACAGTTTCCGTTGCATTGTTGCACAGATTCTACAGCGTTAGCGTTTATTCGTTAAACCCGCTGATGTGCTTTAACTGGTAATGAAAACAAAGTCACTACCTGTATCATAACAACTCACTAAGTTGTTAACGGGCTCAATATTTGAAATCTGCAAATCCCGGTTCTTTTATGAACTAGCCTACAACACACATACACTAAGTTTCGTAGTTTTCAAATGATTGCTATCTACCGGATATTTTCCGAATTGCTAATTCACGATAGTGAACGACAGTAGCGTGTATGAAATGGAAATTATATATTCACTTGTTGCTAATGATGTACGCATTTAGTCACCATAACTTAACGTTCAACTATTTCTTCTAAACATATGCAGTCACAACTTAGTTACCTAAGAATACAATATCTACGAAAACAACTAGTCACAATATAAAACATATACTTGCACTGACTTGGTTTTGGTTTTCGACAATATGTGATGGTAAAACGTCTGATTTGAAGTAAACTAATAACTCTATTCGTCAGGCAGGAATTGTACATGAAGCTGAACAGTGCAGTGACACCGGAAAGTATGGATATAGCTAATGATTCATGTTATAAAACATATTGCATTATATTTGAAAGTCCGTTTACTGGCGGCGCACTACGACGAATTTACATGTATATTACAGTATGAATATTACAGTATTACAGTATGAATATTACAGTAAGTTCCAAATTAGCGACTTAAACATATTCTCGCCGAGTGTAACATATACACATTCAAATTACAGAACGCACGTATACATACATTGTTATCGGATAATTAATAAACTTCAGGACACATATTACGCTAGCGTAGAAAATTATAAAAGCCTAACTTGGAAACCACGCCTGTAGTACTCAGCCGAATTAGATGTTATATACAAGTCTAGTAATCTTACAACGCGTCGGAATACAGAACTACCGTAGTAGATGATGCCAAGTTACATTAGTTATAACCGCGCGGCCAAGGTATAAAGTTAGAATATAAATTTGACAATGTGCAGAACTAGGTTCATTGTTCAAGCAAGATACAAATAAGGCACATTTTAAGCAAAAATATGAAAATAGCAAAGTAAATATGGCTTACCTTGACACAAACAGAAGGATTCCAGGGTCTGATGCATGTCTCAGACCATGGTGCTAATATAGCTGAACCCTCTGCTTGTATGATATAACTAATTTCCCTAATATGGAGACGACGCTTTACCTATCTTTTGAAGAGTTGTGCCTTCGAAATATTACTCAATTGTGGCAGATAGCTTCAGAGAGTATAATTGCTTTTGCTATGTGTTGTCTGAAGAGTTGAGTAATAACCAGTAATGTATGTGCTAACAGGCGTGAATATTTGACCATTAAGCTGTGGCCGGAGCGGTCACTACATACACTAGAGTGTATACTCAATTAAGCTTTTAGCGGCGTGTCAGCACAGACAGCCGTCAGCTTTGCAAGATATATGCCAATAACAAGTCTGGAATTACATGAATACTTTAACAAAATGTAAGAGATATAAACTCGACTTAGTTGAGAAATATCTGAATAATGTTAGATACAAATATGCACATTTTGTAACTGTTATAGTATCCCAAACCCTGCTGTAACGATAAGAACCTTATATTGAATTATATTAAATCAACCATGATATCATGTCAATCCATATTAAGTATTTAGTTTTCAGTAAGATAACCCCAAAAAGAAAGGAATTTCTACTTTAGATGATCCATGGGGATTCATACTTAGGGGATACATTTGTACATATCCATCCACAAAGGAACACCTCAGTGACTATACAGACAAATAACCCTACTTGAATATATGAGCGAAGAACACACACACACACACACACACACACACACACACACACACACACACACACACACACACACACATGGAAAACAATACCACACATTTTCATAGTATCTATATGTTACCATTAACTTATGTATCCTTCATTTAACTTACTGTTAGGATAAATTGACCTCAATGAATAATTACATAGCAAATCTAAAACCAAAGAGACCGAAAGACTGTAGTTTATTTGTAGAGGCTAACATGGGTAAACTTGACTCATTTTGTAGTGCTGATAACTATGGTCGTATGTCGTTAGTAAGTGTGATCATTTTACAAGATTCGGGCATACAATCCTCACGAAATCACATAGGCAATAATAAACGTAAATGGTATTGCGTTCCATTCCACGTCGAACTGGACTATAATCCAGGCATGCTACTTTGTGCTCTGAGAATATCAGATAATAACAGATAACAGATCTGATAGATTGTCTTGCTCTACACCCAGTCAATTGTACGCGATTTGGGGCCGTTCTGCTGTGGCGGCCACTTGGCAAGAATGTAAGAATTCTTTTGAATCTGAGACAGGTTTACCCTCCCCTGGAGGCCGACATGAACGCTGACAGACCTTAACATCATTATGATTTCTGGCAAATCGTCTGATGGCCAAAGGATCTCATCCAACTAGCCCTCAATGACATGCCAGCTTTCAGCATACCAATAGCGTGCCATTTTTGTCAGTTGAGGAGGCCCATATTTGCTTATCAACAAGGAAATCAATTCTTGTCGAGCTGTAAGAACAGTTTACTGAAACTTGATATTTGCCTATTGACGGTTCGCCATAAGCACGCACGCACCCTTCAGTGGTTCTCTTTATATAACTGCACGCATCTTGAACAGTAAACCGAAATCTGTTGTGACTTTATGCAGACTGTGATTATTGCAGAGATAACGAAACCTTAGGTCAAACAAGTAATTCGATTCCCGCCCGACATGGGAATTGAGCAGCCGGGAGAGAGAGGTGCGCTAAGTTGACTCACACTGTTATTGGCTGTTACCTCTGGACAGAGAGAATACAATTGTTCTAGGCTAGAGAGGGAGACAAATCTCTCTACACTACTGCAAGGTAGCGTGTCTTATCTGCTTGTTGGGTCCTCAGTAGCCATGCCTGTATAAGATTAGTACAACTATGGTGTATGGACGAGTTAATATGGCGATTCAAAGTAAATCTGCACATGTTTTCGTAAAAAGATATTTCGCAAGAAAATACATTGAATACATCCGATAACTATGATTCAGTTTTGAGGCACTGAATCTTACGAGGTACATGTCCATCGTGTATTTTTGACAGCAACGTTTCTCATAAACAAAGTCAGCGATGGGTTATGATGAACAAAAAACAACTGCTATATAACAGGAGCGACACATTTATGTAGCACACAATGTTTATGCTCTGAACGTGTAGTTGAGATCTTGCAGGTTCTTTACTTTCCATAATGAAACTTTGAAAGAAAAAGTATATTCCCGTCTCTCCCGTAGAACTGTAAAATAACTGCAGTATATGCTAACAACTACGTATCGATAACTCACAGTATGGCTGCTCAGAATGTGTTGCTGTAATTTGGGGAAAAATATTGCAAATAAATCAGAGTTTAAGGTTTTAGGATTTTGATAAGTTGAATGGATGCTTCAAATGTTACCAAGTTACTTCTATGTTACCACGTCTTCAGTCTGTTTCCAATCAGCCCTTTAACCAGCTGTTATTGAAGAATTTGTTTCATGACAACTTTCATGGCACATGAAAGATATTTCCAGCCATTTCATATGTGTGTAGCCGTGCTAATAGGTAGCACTGTAACGTGTCTTTACTGTGACTGATATATTGAATATGAACCACAATCATTACGCTAAGATGTTGACTGTCCCGATTAGTATGTCAGTGCCTGATTTACAAAACTACACTAACCCCATTATGTATATCGTGTTAATTCAAACACCTACAATGATACCAAAAATAATAAAGAGTTTAATCGAACAAACCTTTGTCAATGTTTCTTGAAAACATTCCTTTAGGCATACCCATGGCATTCCCATGGCATGCCCATGGGCACCAACTGTGCCCCCGTCCTTGTGGGTCTGTTTATGCATATGAATCAGAATTTCTGCTTGGGTTGGAAACATCAAAACGAGGTAATTTGGCCAAGAAGTTTAACTTAAGCTTCACTCATATCGATGATCTGATATCGTTCAATTGCTATCAAATAACCAATTCCCTTCTGATTTATCCCTAGGGGCGGTGGGGTAGCCTAGTGGTTAAAGCGTTGGCTCGTCAAGCCGAAGACCCGGGTTCGAATCCCCACATAGGTACAATGTGTGAAGCCCATTTCTGGTGTCCCCCGCCGTGATGTTGCTGGAATATTGCTAAAACCAAAACTCAGTCAGTCAGTCTGATTTATCAACCTGAACTTAAGGAGACAAGTTAGACCGTCTCAGCTGTTTCATATTTAGATCTCTCCACAAGGCTGTATGATAAATTGGGTGTTTTCAACTTCCTAAAAGTCGACTTTCCTTTCATGTCGAACAATATTCCAACAGCTCCAGCCTTTGGTGTTTTCATTTCACAACTTTTGAGAATGCTCTTTTTACCAACATTTCAAAGCGCGTCATACCACACTTGCTAAGATGTTGTTTGATCAAACTTACAACATTCAAGGTCTCAGTAAAGCTTTCTAAAGGTTTTATGGATGCATCAGTGATAAAGATGATGTCCCATGCAATTCCCTATTTTGTAATGTACCATACGTTCCCGACTTATTTCAGCTGAACAATTGAGTAGGCTTTGCATATTTTTATGACGGGTGCCGCCGGTGGGGTAGGATAAACTCACCTTTCGCGATCGTATTATCACTATTTCATAGTGATTCATAAACATATGCTCTGTCATCGTATCGCATGTTGACAATCATTGGATTGTCTTGTCCAGACTCGATTTGTTTACAAACAACATCGTACAGCTGTAATAATATCTGTTCATGATATAGTTACAATTGTACAATGGACTCGTATAGCAGAGATTTCTTATGAATGTGGGTTCTGTCGCTTTCTATTTCAAATGCCTTTGTGAGTTGTCAGTCCAGATTTGAAGAGGTCATTATGTGACGATGTCGCACTGGCCAGACTAGATATACCTATTAGAAAAGGTGGCAGAGGATCCTCCTTTTTATATCTCTTGTGATGAAATAATCACGGTCAAGCATGTCCTGCTTGACTGTTTTGATTTTTCCATCACAAGGGGTAAGTATTACGATGTCAATTCACATTTTATCATTGCATTTTTAAAAAGGATAGAATTGTAAGATACATGTTGGTATATGTTTTGTAAATAGATAAATGTTTTATAAATGGTAGTTTATATCATAAATTGAGATTGTTAGTATCTGTATGCTCAAATTAGGTTAAAGTACTGTAAAGTTATTGTCCTCCTGAGAGGGTACGTCCCAAAACATTCAAAGTACATTTAAACATATCATTTTATTTAACCGTAGACTATATGTTATTCTGATTTATGGCTAGATTGTATGATGTATGTATGTATATATGTATGTGTGAGTGTATGTATGTATGTATGTATGTATGTATGTATGTATGTATGTATGTATGTATGTATGTATGTATGTATGTATGTATGTATGTATGTATGTATGTATGTATGTATGTATGTATGTATGTGTGTGTGTGTGTGTGTGTGTGTGTGTGTGTATGTATGTATGTCTGTATGTCTGTATGTCTGTATGTATGTATGTATGCATGTATGTGTGTATGTAGAATATTAACTGGAGCAGAATCAGAAACACAAGGAAATACAGTTCAATTGAGTTATGGAAATATGAATTTTAAATTATTCAACTAATATCCTGTAAACAGTACTTACCGGGGAGTGGCGGTGTGGTAGCACCCTCACGCTGAAGGACCCACATGGATGCACAATGTTGAGCCCATTTACTGGTGTCTCCAGCAATAGCTGACTTACAGTAATCCAGTTAGGTTTTACACATTTATTTAACTCGCCACAACGCATGACGACACGTTTCTTTACAAATATCCAGTTTGAATTCAAATAACATTTGTCATCATGAACTGAATCATTGGGCAAGAAGAACGCAGATTCTCTAATGTTATCGACTATTTGAGCACAGGAGCTTAATTCCATATAAACAACAGCATAACTATGATACACTTTGTTAGAAACTTGTAAAAGCTGATGCTAGGGTTTACCCATTACCCTAAAGCAGCCGTTCAAGGGGAAGTCATGCAATTCTAAACTAATTTTGTGCGAGATAACTGGCACATGCATGGACAGGAATACCATTCATAAAGAAAACAGACAGGACCTTTTGTTAACAAGGATCACGATTGTCAGCTTGTGCTATAGGATTACCGAAACGCGGTGATAAGAACATGTGTCGGCAAAGTTTACCCTGCTGCTGCAAAGGCACCTGTCGCTTCAACAGATTGGATAAAAAGACAAGTAGCATTCATGTCTTGAGTTACGCATTCGTGTAATGCATTTCCAATTGAAAAATGGGTATCATACAAAGACCATGAACGCAGTATGTGGTAGATCTGGACATTAAACACAAGTCTCTCTTACCTCTCCTGTGCATTTCTATTGAATCAGAACTCCGTTGGCAGCATACAGCAAAACATCTTGAAACTTGATAGACAGATTTGAATATTTGCCATGTACCGTTGCCAATATTTTTAACAGTGCACTGCTACGAGTTACACTACTTGATAACACTTAAATGAAGATTTAATTACGTCATACATAGATGTGTGGAGAAAGTAAGATTTTTAAAATAATTATTCGAAATCATATGTTGTTTGGGACTAATTCTTCTCCGTGAATCACACATATAGGATCTCATTTCAATGCAATGGCGTGTGCCCTCAACAAACGACAATGTTGTCAAAATTGTTTTACAGGACACTCCAACACACTTACACGAGGTATAAGGCCATCTGGATTCTTTTCTGTGTTTCTCTGAAATTGCATTCCGACGTGAAAAATGACAACCTTTATCACCTCAATTTCCCCCAACCACGCTGGGGAATGTACGCCATCGTGTGATAAGTGAACACTTCAACACTCATAGACAAACAGGGAAGCTTAATATGTCTTCATTTATATTTTTTCAAGAAATGTTTTCCTCGCTTGTCTTCATGAATTAATTTATAGACTATTGTCTATTGATCTAAATTTAAAATCTTTTAAAGCAATTTATTCATTCATATATTCATTCGTTCGTTCATTCATTCCTCTTTTGCTTGTTGATGGCAGAGATGAGAAACACCAAATATTACGAAGAATCTGACACAAGTATGTGTCACACGTTGATCAAATTAGTACCAGGTCACTATTGCCGCTCTCACGTGCATCAGGTTACATTTATTATTTATACCTACACATATTTATCCGCCATATAGCTGGAATATTGTTCAGTGCGGCGTAAAACTAAATTCACGAACTCACTCACACATATTTAAAGCATTTACAGTGTGGTGAAACACAAAATCAGTATTGTATTTGGCCACGGCAGGAATCTGGATTACAGAGGTCCCTAGCGATCGATTACCTGTCGTAGGAGACAGTTATAGTGTGAGTGTTCAATAAGCAATCATTCACTCGGTCCTGTGATTGGCTGAATATCACATGATGTATATACTTGGTGAATTCGCCAATGCAACGTCATACACACGTTTAACGTGTATACTGCACTGTCCATATGTCATGTTACTATGTGATTACTGTGGGGATGAAATACTATCAACCTCAGAACGTGTAACAGTGTACTACAAGGATGAGGACGTGTGTTATGTGCCACAGGGCGGGCATTCACCAGAAGCTTATGAACAAGTAGCAGTGTGTGTGCAGGGTGATAATGTCATATTAGATCCCATATGCAGCGATCACTGCCCCGTATTTGTTAACATAGCAGAAATGATGCAGCACAAGAATTCATTCAAAAGGAAAATCTATGATTATTCTTCAATGGATGTTAATGGTATGAATAAAACTATCAAAGAGATAAACTCAGATATATTTTGCTCTTCGGGGAACGTAGATAATAACACTGAAAACCTTACATCCTTGTTATTGAATATCATGAATGAACATATTCCAAATAAAACTGTAACAATTAGAACCAAAGATCCCGCGTGGATGAATAACGAAATCCGATCCTTAATAAGAAAACGAAATCGTGTTCATAAGATTGCAAAAAACAGAAACCTTCCTGATGATTGGACTAAGTTCAGAACACTTCGGAACAAAGTAATAGCAACAGTTAGAAATGCAAAACGTGATTTTGATGCAAGAGTTGATGAATCTATAAATAACACTCATGGTACTAAAATGTGGTGGCGATTAGTTAAGAATTATGTGAAAACAAATTCGATAAAATCGTCCTTTCCATCAATTGTCAGCAATAACATAGTTTATGACAATGAACAAGATATTGCTGATGTACTCAACTCATTTTTCTGAGAACAATCCCAAGTTGCTAATCCTAACGCCGATCTGCCTGATTTCGAACCGCTTAAAATCGATCATCCTATGTCATCTATCACAATAAGTAATGGAGATGTTCGCGATATTCTTCTGAGTCTAGATACATCGAAAGCCACGGGGCCTGATGGCATTGGAAACATCATACTGAAACTAACTGCAACCTCTTTAACCCCGTTGTTAGCTAAGTTGTTCAACATCTCTCTTCGTAATAAAACGTATCCTACTTCTTGGAAACTAGCTTCGGTGATTCCGCTTCATAAGAAAGGTGATGAACACGATTGCTCAACCTTTAGACCTGTAGCGTTAACAAGCTGTGTCGCTAAAGTTTTTGGAAAATGCATTTTTAAATACGTCTTCAACTTCCTCAGGGATAACAATATTTTATCAAACTTACAATCTGGATTTATGCCTGGTGATTCTACAGTAAATCAACTAACTTATCTTTATAATTTTATCGCAAGTGCCGTAGACCAAGGAAAGGAAATCAGAGCGGTATTCTGTGATGTAAGTAAAGCCTTTGACAAAGTTTGGCACAAAGGTATTATTCATAAACTTTATGCTTATGGTATACAGGGAGAACTTTTGGAGTGGTTTGAAAGTTATTTAGATAGTAGAATGCAGAAAGTGGTAATAAATGGATATAGTTCAGGTATCAAATCTGTGGAAGCTGGTGTACCCCATGGTTCCGTATTAGGACCACTTCTGTTCCTCATTTATATTAATGGGAGCGGTGGGGTAGCCTAGTGGTTAAAGCGTTGGCTCGTCACGCAGAAGACCCGGGTTCGAATCCCCACATGGGTAAAATGTGTGAAGCCCATTTCTGGTGTCCCCCGCCGTGATGTTGCTGGAATATTGCTAAAAGCGGCGTAAAACCAAACTCAGTCAGTCAGTCAGTCATTTATATTAATGACATTGTAGATGGTATAGACAGTAACATTCGCCTTTTTGCTGATGATACATCAATATATGCTATAATAGATGATCATATTACAGCAGCCGCAATTATAAACAATGATTTGGCAAAAATTTCAGAAAGTGGCAGGTAAGTTTTAATCCTAGTAAGCCTGAGAGTATAACATTCACTCGTAAAACGAAAAATAATGCCGGGCCGAACTTACTGAATGAATGAATGGCGAAACTATTAAAGAAGTTGATAACCATAAACACTTAGGTATAACACTTCAAAGCGATTGTTCTTGGAAAGTTCATATAGGTGACATGGTAAAGAAAATTAGTCAAGGATCAATTGTCTGAGAGGTTTGAAATATCGTTTATCTCTGGAAAACGCTAAATACTTTATATAACTCCTTTATCTTACCACTTTTTGATTATTGCTGTCATATATGGGATAATTGTACGATTGAACAGGCGATTTTCCTGGAAAATTTACACTTAGACGCATTAAGAACTATATGCGGTGCGGTTCGTGGCACCAGTCATGATAAAATATACAAGGAAACCAATTATAGCACACTGAATCAAAGACGACATCGCTCTAAACTTATAACTTTCTATAAAATGTATCATCGTCTGACTCCTGATTATCTGAATGATCTTGTACCAGGTAGAGTATTTCAACAAAGCAACTATAATCTTAGAGATAGTACTTCCATTCAAACTATTAACTGTAGAACACAGAGATATTATTCCAATCATTCTTACCGAGCGCGATTATGTCGTGGAATTCATTGCCCGATGGAGCTGTTAACGCTATTTCCGTGAGGCAGTTTAAAACCATGATAAATCCAACAGAAACTGACAACTACTTTGATTTAAATTTTGGGACTAGATTTTGTCAAATCATCCATTGTCGCCTCAAGCTCGGTTGTAGTGATCTGAACGCAGACAGATATACTCGACATATATCAGAAACAGCCAAGTGTTCATGTGGTCATTATAACGAAGACGTCATTCACTACCTTTTCACATGTCGGAACTATCAAAATTTAAGAACGGTGTATTTTTATATTCAAGGATACGATGTGAAAACTACCTTATACAGTAACGGCGCATTGGATAACTCAACAAATTGTGACATTCTCAACTCATTACACCAGTTCATTTCTAAAAGTAAGCGCTTCCAGTGATTATCATCTCTACATATACATCTATATTCAATGCAAGACAAGATTCATATAACTTGATTTTCTGCGGCAGCTCTTTTCGCTACTAGGCACAACCAACACCATAACCAAATATTTATTATTCAATCATTTTTCTGAGTGTAATTTTGTCTCAATATTATTCTTTTCTTGTCCGTCTATTTCAAATATGTATCCAGCTATATTGGAACCGTGTACTGGAGCGGCGTTTATATAAGCCACTAGGCTTGTTCGCCTATCCAGGTTTCTGCATTGGCGGAATAAAAATATGTTTAAACCATAATGTCATATATATCAGACGGGGAAGCAACGCACCAAGAGGCTTTGAATCTGTTTCTGTCTATGTCAAAGAACAAGGAGTCATATATCCTAGAGAATCCAAAACACTAGTAGGTTTATCCCTGTATCTGTTCACGTTAAGAAAGAATGCAGTGATACAGCACCCTGCACCAAGCCATCTAAGCCTCAGCAGATCGTCCACATCGCGTGTCTAACGTGAGTATTTCAAACAACCAGAATCAGCCCCCATCAAGATATCCATTCCCTACACAGGTAAACCATTACATCAAATCAGCCGAGTCCTGAAACAACAGGCAGTCATAGACACAACCTTCTCAGCGTCCTCCAGCCTCAACAACCTCCTCCATGCCAACGGAGGAAAACAACCCACCGTCAACAACAACAACCCGAAATGTGTTATTTATAAAATAAAATGTGATTGTGGACAAAGCTACATAGGTGAAACATCCCGACCCATCAACACCCGAGTCAAAGAACATCGCACCTTTGTTGCTAACTCTGACACCAAATCAGCTGTCTCTGACCACATCAAAGCAAACCCCAGTCATCAAACAGAGTGGTCCGACTTCACCATTCTCGCCAACAACCAAACAAACGGACTTCACTAAATGCAAGCTCACAGAAGCCATTCACATCAAACGCCATGAACCCGCCATCAACCGTGACCAAGGATACTTCATTCCATCAGCTTATGATCTACTCCTCCACCAAGCCCAATCTACTGTATAAACATCGCACCTATTGTATAAACATCTCCTTCATTGTACCACTCCTGTATTTATACATCTCTGGCTTCCATTCACTATCCTTTGTGTACTCACTGGCTTCATTAGATTACTGCTTAACCAATTATGGCAATTATGTTGTTTCCTTTGTCAATTACAATGTATGTAGTTTCATTGTTATACACAGTATAAATATGCAGGTCCTCCACTTCATGTATCACTCTTGCTTGACAACGGTACAAGAATCTGTATCGAAACGTCGCACTCACCAAATAAAGAAGTTGTTATCCATAAAACTTGTTCCATATTGTACGTCTCAACTTCTAAAATGCCACTCAAACAAGATATGGATACGAGTCCAAAGAAATCCTACTTCTACCTGTTCGTGTGGACCATGCAGGTAATTTACAGGATATACTGAAGGAGAAGATTTGCGAGACTGTTCTTGTGTGTGACTTTGTGAGAAAGCAACTGACTGAACGTACAGTTGACATTCGTTTTATCCCCTGCCCCCCGAGACTAACAGAGTCGTGTTGCAATGATGGCATTAGAAATCACAATTCAGAAGCAGGGGGACAGTTCATTATTCATATCTTAGTTAAACCCGTTAATGGCGTGGTGTTTTATGATCCACGGGGACCATTGGCTTACAAAAATGATCCCACAAACAAGTCAATCACCCGGATGGAATTCCATGAATGGTTCCGTGCTTTCACATTGCCTCGGGGAGACTAGGCATAGCTGAGGCAGCTGATAAAAGCAGGTAACAGATCTCATCTGATTATTCATTGTTTACTATGCATGTTATGTGGTTTGTGAATAACAATTTCTTTCTTTTCTTCTTTGTTTTAAACCTCATTCATGAATTGAGATCAAAATAAATACCCAAAATCTCCTGGAAAAATAAGTTCACCTGAAATATGTGAGTAAAAGTATGAAATGTAAGATGTAAGGATGTAAAGATGTAGGATCATCCATGTAAACGTTGTTTCTGAGTGAGATTACAATCGTTATTCCTGAGGCTCAAGAAGCTTTTTTCAACCAGTTTTTACACCCCGCAAACCACTGTCCTCTATTGAATCAGCTGCAAAGTGATAATCAACCATATTTGCCGAGGATCAAAGTCTGATAAAATAGGTCTCAATGCTTAATACAGAATAGATTAGACAGACACACAAGAAATGAATTGCTTCTCTATTGATAAATTTCCAATGAACGCATTGTTTTTGCAGCTCAAATCCGTATCCTCATGAAAATGTGGAAGCTGCTGGTATGAATAGTTCCTGTTCCTATAAGCATTAAATAATTGTCATTTGTATAAGAAAGTAAGATTGTTTACGGATAACAACTTCTTTTATTATATATGATGCGACGTTTCGGTATGGATACTTATACCGTTGTCAAGCAAGAGTGAAGTACTACAGCACAGAACAGACTTATATACATGAACAGGGATTAAATAATAACAACATGTAGGTATGAATCAAGGGATTAACAACAATGCATGGTGGTAATAATGTAGTGACAATAGGAGGAAGCCAATGGTGTTAGAGGCAGAAACAAAATACATGGCTGATGAGATTAATTAGCAATGATAGCTGGAGTGCACTAATCTGTTGTTTTTATCAGTTCACTGTATGCAGACGGGATGAGAAATCCCTGGTCTCTGTTGATTGAGGGCTTGTGCCTCCGGATTTGAACTGCTTCTGCAAGTTTTCTTTTGGTGAAGTCCTGGTGTTTTTTCGATAATATCTCTACATTGTCACAAATTATGTTGAGACATGTTGATTTAGTGGTAGATGATAAGTGTTCTGTGATTCTGATATTTATGGGCGGGAGGTTTCGCCTACATAGGCTCTCGCCACAGTCACAATGGAGTTTGTAGACAACATCTTTGGGTTGATGTTGTCGTTTTGAGGTGTACCTCCTCCCTACCTACCTGCCTCCTACCTACCTACCTACCCACTTACCTCCCTCCCTTACCTACTTACCTCCCCACCTACCAACCTCCCTCCCTACCTACCTCCCCTACCTACCTCCCTGCCTCCTTCCTTCTTACCTCCCTCCCTCCCTGCCTACCTAACTACCTGCCCTCAGCTACCTACCTCCCTACCTTCCTAGCTACTTACCAGGTTAACACATGCCTAACTGCCTGCCTATAGATTAACACCAGGTAGTGATGCCAGAGACCTCCATAGAATTAACCTTCACCTATAGCTTACACACAGGTGGTATGTGAGAGAGACACCCATAGATTAACACATGCAGGTAGTGATGCCAGAGAGACACTCCTATAGATTAACACAGCAGGTGGTGATGGCAGAGAGACACCCATAGATTAACACATGCAGGTAGTGATGCAGAGAGACACCTATAGATTAACACATGGTAGTGATGCCAGAGAGACACCTACAGGTTAAATCATGCAGGTAGCGATGCAGAGACACTTACAGGTAAACACATGCAGGTAGTGATGCAGGGAGACACCTACAGATTAAGACATGCAGGTAGTGATGCCAGAGAGACACCTATAGATTAACACATGCAGGTAGCAACCCAGAGAGACACCTACAGGTTAACACATGCAGGTAGCGATGCCAGAGACACACCTACAGGTTAACACATGCAGGTAGCAATGCCAGAGAGAAACCTACAGGTTAACACATGCAGGTAGCGATGCCAGAGAGACACAGGTCATCACATGCAGGTAGTGATGCCAGAGAGACACTTATAGATTAACACATGCAGGTAGTGATGCCAGAGACACGCCTACAGGTTAACACATGCAGGTAGTGATGTCAGAGAGACACTTACAGGTAAACACATGCAGGTAGTGATGCAGAGAGACACCTACAGGTTAACACATGCAGGTAGTGATGCAGAGAGACAACTACAGGTTAACACATGCAGGTAGTGATGCAGAGAGACAACTACAGGTTAACACATGCAGGTAGCGATGCCAGAGAGACACCTATAAGATTAACACATGCAGGTAGCGAAGCCAGAGACACGGCTACAGGTTAACACATGCAGGTAGTGATGCCAGAGAGACACCTATAGATTAACACATGCAGGTAGCGAAGCCAGAGACACGGTTACAGGTTAACACATGCAGGTAGTGATGCCAGAGAGACACCTACAGGTTAACGGGTAGCGTGCAGGTCGATCCCTGTAGTTTATCACATGCAGTTGGTGATGCCAGGTCGATCCCTGTAGTTTATCACATGCAGTTGGTGATGCCAGGTCGATCCCTGTAGTTTATCACATGCAGTTGGTGATGCCAGGTCGATCCCTGTAGTTTATCACACGCAGTTGGTGATGCCAGGCTGACACCTGTAGTTTATCACATGCAGTTGGTGATGCCAGGCCGATCCCTGTAGTTTATCACATGCAGTTGGTGATGCCAGGCCGACACCTGTAGTATATCACATGTAGTTGCTGATGCCAGGCTGACACCTGTAGTATATCACATACAGTTGGTGATGCCAGGCGGACAATTGTAGTTTAACACATGTAGTTGGTGATGACAGGCCGACACTTGTAGTTTATCAGATGCAGTTTGTGATTCCAGGCCGACACTTGTTGTTTATCACATGCAAATGATGTTACACATTTTCCATGATTTATCAAACCCTTAACGTTAAAGCGCATTCTGATTGGTTTGTCGTGTTTTCAAACATTACATTCATGGATAGAGGGTTCATGGTGAAGAATGTGATTACTGTCGTTGCCGAGATTACTGATTGATATTCGAAGGACATAGCTCTTGTACGCATAAACCTATGTTTAAGGGACTTGTTATTTCAAATAATACCACAGTTTAGGGGATATCTTGTAGTCTGAACTTTTTCCACTTCATAGATGATACATAACATATCCCCCAAAGAAGTGATAAAAATAACGTTTCGTGGTAACAAAGCTAAATTCTCCAAGTGAGTTAGATTTCAGTGTCAAAGATTGCAAACTGCCAAAGTCGTCCGTACTCCCCGATGGAACAGGATAAGATGGATTTATAGTGAGTGAGTGCGTTTAGTTTTATGCCCCATTCAGCAATATTTCAGCTATATGGCGGCGGTCTGTAAATAATCGACTCTGGACCAGACAATCCAGTGATCAACATCACGAGCGTCAATCTACAAAATTGAGGTACAATAACATGTGTCGACCAAGTCAGTGAGCCTGAAAGAGGCGCCGACTATCATGGGTTACTGAAGATCAGTTCTAACCCGTATCTTCACGGTCAGATGGATTAATATCACTCATGAGAAGGTTCTATTTGCACTGGTTATTAACCAATCACAAGTCTCCTAATGTATCTAAAGGGAAATATAAACATATACTGCTAACAAAAAGGATATTTCAATGTCGCTGTTCTGTTGGGACGGATTTACAATACCATGGCCTTTCTCCAGCAGAACAGGGCGGGCTTGTCAATACTTTTCATAAAATTAGGCCAAAGATACGCAAACCATAAGTTGTTCGAATTCCACGATATTTGCAAGAAGCGTGACATACGCCAGAGTAAATGACTTTTCACTTTAAAAGGCCAAACAAACAGATGCTTATCATTACCACTCAACCCAATCTTAAGACTATAATGACACATTGAGAGCTTCTGTCTGGTACCTCGAAGCGTGACGTTCTCGTTAATTCAACGTCCACAGAAACATCAGTTGGCGCTCGCGGCGACGTTTTCAGCCGTTAAGGATCCCACGTCAAAGGGATCTACGGTCTTCGTGTAAGACGTCAGCCCGACTGTCAATTCTGACTCTAGGACATCGACGTCAGCGTCGCCAGTGGAGCAGAAAACACTTGTGATGGGGAGTCCGTGAGAGGAGAAGAGTCAGGTGTCATAGTTAATTTTGTTTCCATGACCATATCCCCTCATTTGCAACCCACTAAACACGCCTGGGGTGAAATGGAACGTCGTGTACAACGTCATCTGAATCCTAATACAACGATGCAGGAACTCCGACAAATCCATTCTCAGGTATGAAGGTGTGAATATGCTCGTTACCCCCCTTTTTGTGTTGTGGCTCATTTGTATATGTCAGGTGCGCTGTTCGGTTTACTCTCATTCTGCCTACATCTGATTCTGCCTACAGACATAATAAAAGTGTAGGCAGAATGAGAAAAATCAGGCCACCCCTAATTTAGAAATGAACTTGCCCATGACAATAACATAACACAATATTCATTGTATTCATATTTTATTTATAGTAGATAACATGAAATATATAAAATATAGACTTTTTATACCCGACGTGTATACCATTATTACCAGACATGTATACAATTATTGTAATTGTAATGCCATCATCATCAGCATCACCATCATCACCATCAATTTCAATTTCAAGAGATGACCAGAGGTATCTAAAAACTGAAGCTTTGTCCTTCGACCTTGATGAAAGACTTCCTTAAGTCTCTGCAAACGAGAATCAAGTTCCCGATATACTCGTTTTCTCCCATTCGGTTTACCATCATGTTCCAGTTGGATTTTCTTCTTTCTGTCCGTTGATTCAATGACCTTCAACCTGCTGATAAACTCGAACAGGTTTGGGTGGGACTTGCAAAGGGACCTGATCAGTCTAGAGTGCCAGCCCTCTAGGTGATTGTTGGTGCGTGGTTCGGCGTTATCAAATTGATTCCACATGGACTTGTGGAACAAGGCATCATCATCCACCCAGGTACTCGTGACGTAGTCGCAGAAGTCGTGCACAAGGGGGGAAGTCGGGTCTCTCGTCGAGTGTTTCAATCCAGGCATCCTGAACCCGATCTAGAGGGAGCAGTGGCAAACAGGCAGCGCTTCCGACTACAGTTTGGACAGCAGGATCCTCTCTGTACTGTCGAACCAAACCTATGGTTTGGATCTTGCGCAGGATACACTGACTATAGTGAAAGAGACATTCTCGTAGATGAGAGTTGGGGAAGACAGTCTCGAGTGCCTGAATGGCAGGAAGCTCAAAGTCGGTCTGGATGGTAGATGGATCTAAATCGGCACCTGTTACAGTATGGACAGCATTCTTCAGTTGCTGGAACAGCCTGATGTAGGTCAGTCTTTGTCTTATTAGGCATTAGGGCAAACGCAACAGGGAACAAGGTGGAACCAGAGAGACAGTGAACAGCATACAGCTGGTTCCAAAGGCTGGGACAGGAATGGAATGTACCACCCATGAATAGGGTGTCGGCACTCTGCATAGTCTCCATCATGTCTTCTGTGGAGAACACCAGGATTCTGTCGTCGACAGCATCGTCTATGGTCTTCTATACCCACTGGTCTTCTATGCACACATCAGCCAGGGTCTGCAGAAGTGGATTATTTCGGCGGTGTCGGTAGAGACCAGCATTAATGCCAGCAAAGGAGGGTGTTGTGGCAGCTTCATCGACGGTCAAGGTTCCCATCTCATCTTCGAAGATCTGTTGAATAGAGTACTCGGATCTTTTATAACGCCATGAAATTGTGGCGATGAGTTTCGGAAAAACTCATCAACAGGCTTTATCTTTCCACGGCAGTTGGTAAAGACACACTTCCAGTGAGTCACAGTCTGTCTGCGGTTGTTCTGGCGATACCTAAACCCTTCATAAAGGACTTGCTGACATCCAGCTTAGGAAGTGACAAACTCAACATTCTGTAAACCAGCCATATGCAGCAATGGTTGGTATAACTAAACTCAGTTTATATACCATGTCAGGGTTGTAGGTAAGGTTTAGAAGAGCAACCATCCTGTTCAGAATGAATTTTTTTGTGAGCAATCACCAAACTAAGAAGTTTGAGAGAATCGCTTTTTTAATGGATGATAACAATGGACTACTTTTTGAACGCCCCTCATGTATACTACCCCAAATCATCTGAAATTACTGATCTCAGTTTACTATCTCCAACACTCACCAACAACCGATATTATTACGATTTGCAAAATCTGTCTACTCACTATGTACATAAGGACTGACTGATTAGTTTGGTTTTACGCCGCTTTTAGCAATATTATTCCAGCATACCCATGGGATTCGAAGGCTGACGAGCCAAGAACAACTATGTTCAACATTGTATTTTATTCATCTCGCAATTATTTAAAATGAATTATTAAAACTCTTTATGGCAATAACAGCACCTTGTTATTTGTAAGGCAATGTGAAGTTTAATCTCACATTGTATACTCGGGTCATTCTCACTTACTCAAACTCAAACTCTGTATTCTCTAGAAACCGCCATCGGCGTACAGCAGAAGAGATAAACGTATATACATTTACATAATATACAAAAACAGCAGCTTACACGATAGCAAGATATAAGATAGCACCAATATTATATTTTTAAATGCATTAAATATATGATTCATAGTAATTTAGAAAGGCCTTTAAAAGGTCGCTTATACTGGTAGTAGACAAAAGTTTCTTAAGACGGACAAATTTGGAAATTCTAGGTATTTAGTGTTCAGAGACGATGTCGCAGTTGGAAAAACTTCACATCTAAACAAGTAGTGAAACTCGTCTCCAACAGCGTTTGGATACTAACAAAGTGGACATTGTCGGTCTTACGTGGAACGCTTAACCATCGGCCAGTCTCAATTGTTATTTAATGGTTAGATGTTCTAAACATCAAAACTGGGTAGATATATATATTTTTTAACACCGGTTCGAATGAGAGAAGACATGTTTTGGGGCTAGAGATCAATATTAATTGACTGTTGAAAGTGAAATGTTACATTAAAACATCATGAATCCTCCGTAAAATATACAATGGAAAAACAAGTAAAGTATTTTTAAAACACTGGAATGGAGGTGGGTGCGTGCGTACGCTCGGCTTGCAGGGTCTGTACGCTCAGCGTACGTGAGGAATGACACCTGACAAAAAAAACCCGCGCAGGGCATGCTTCCTTAGCATTGTTCGGTAGGTCCGGGCGCCGCCGGAGATTACCGAGTTAAATCAAATCATCTCTGTTTTATTACCTACGTGGGCGAACATATCGGGGTTCATATTTTTCATGCTTTATGCCCTAGGGCAAAATATCACTTTGTCATGGTGACGTGACGTCATGAACAATGTTATGACGTCACGTTTCATCTGTGACGTTGCGTTCTTAATGCGGTGGACAGCCTATGTTTGAACCGCCTCCGTGGTGTAGTGGTTAGAGCGTCCGCCGGAGGAGCGGAAAGGTAGCCGGTTTGATCCCCGACCGCGTCATACCAAAGACGTTAAAATATGGTAACTTGTTGGTCCCCGGCCTGCGCGCTCGGCATTAATGGAATTGCAACTGCGAGATTAGTCAGTTCGGTGACGGTATAATGTGTCTGAGTGGGGTATTCTTTCATGTTTCACTGCGTATGGTATCCTCAATGGCTGCTATATAAAACCAGCTTATGTCACGGGCTAATTACACAACAGCCGCACATACACATACGCATGCACGACGTCGTACGCTTCGGAAATATTCCTAAGCAGCGACGTTAAGCCAATTTCACGTCCTCACCCTATAAGCCGTAAAAGTTAGGTTATTTTCTTCAATTTGACGACTTTGGTAATACAGAGAATATTATAGTCGTGCCCATGTCATACGCTATGTTTACGACGCTCGTGCCTAAATATCGGTAATACCAACATTTAGGCACTCGTAATCGTCAAACATAGTATGACTATCAAACCCTCATATCTATCTCTATTGAACGCACTTAACACTGGTTAAATGAGAAGACAAGTGCAGTTGAGGTGAAGTCAATTTTAATTGACCTGGTAAAACGTGACATGTTACATTAAAAACACCATGAATCCTCCAAACCCCCCAACACTGTATTATTTGTGATATTTCTGATGCTGCTAGAACGATGCTTTGGGGAACTTTCTATGAATGTCACTTTTGATGCAGATGCTTAGCGTTCGAAGGCGGTAGTAGACTTCCAGTGTTCATGCGTTAATCAACACTGGAGGCATTGTGGAAGGCGAATTTACATCCTCCCGCCTGAAAGAATGACCAATGTATGACTTTGGGTCATAGCCACAAGAGACGAGCATACGCTAGGAGCTTTTATGTAGAAGCTATCGTACGTTAAGCACTGAATTTGGTCGTTGACTCTATAAGAGAACAGGTGGCATCGGCCGGTATACCTGTCTGTAACTTCTGGAGAGTTACAAAGCGCCAACACCGGACAAAAGTGGTGAACTTGGTGCGTCACAAAGTCGGTTTTGTTGATTTACTGAAGAAAGTGAAAAATGCTGTCCCTTTACCCGCTGGAACTCCTTTTGAGCATAGTGACGACCAGTCCAACACAGGGTGTTGGCGCCTGCTTCGAGATGAATAAGCCTGACTATATTGAGGCATCCTGGGATACTGGTAGAAACACAGACCTTGCTAAACGCACAGTACCGGGAGACCAGGAGCCTACTTGCCGGGACTGGGGTGAGCCCGTAGTACAAGCAGAATCCAGAATTTACCACTTCAACATGGTCGAGTAGGTTTTTCTTGGTGGTCGCGGCACATGCTGACTGCTTGTATCTGCCGGCCTCCAGGTCAAGCTGCTGCAGGTCTGAGTTCACTGGGCGTATTGAAAGGCTACCAAAGTATTTGCAGACATGATGGAGGGGCCACGCACTAAAATATTCATACAACCACTGCATATTAGATCTAAAGGCCAGGCGTGAGGAGCATCGCTTCTATCAGGTTTCTTCTCTCCAGGAATATGTCTCGCTGTTATGTAAAGCCGAGGGTAGCGGACAGCCAGAACATTCTGCGAATGATATCCATGCTTTTATCATTACGACAAGTGTCCTTATTGATACTGTACATTGTCGAAGTATTGTCAGTGTTCACCACAATATGTTTGCTTCTGCCATCGCCACGCCCACCTTTCCGCCGCCACGCCCACTGCTGCTGGCTCTCTATATTTAGCATGTGTTCTGGATGCAATGTCGGATTTTATCACAATTCCAAGACACATAAAACCAATCGCTTTCGAAATGTCCGCCGCCGCCAATTTCGCATGCGTCTGTTGAAGGTGTGATAGCATACCGTAGGTTCTACCTTCGATGATATAGGTAATACCATTGGAAAGTCTCGCAGGGGTGCGACCACCATTTTCATGTCGACTTTTGCCGCCGCATTTAACACTATTTGTGTTTAACCGAATTGCATAAGTCAATGATGCGTCCGTGCGCTCTGCTTGCAAGTGAGGAAGACCATGACGCCTGACAAAAGAACCCGTGCGGGGCATGCTTCCTTAGCATTATTGTTCGGCAGGTCCGGGCGCCGCCGGAGATTACCGAGTTGAATCCAAATAAATATATTTGTTTAAGTTCGGAAGGAGAAGAATATATTTTTACCTAAGATTGGTTGGGTTTTGAAAATATTTATAATAATCCCCGCGGGACGTGAATCAACATTAGATTTCAATTTTGGAAAAAATTGCACCCGATATTGGGACAAAGCCAGAGACGCATATATATATAGAAGCTAATTCTCACCCGTTGTGTTAGAAGATACCTTCATATAATGAGCATGTTTTACCAAAATGGTTAATAACACTACGCCAAGTTACCTTAGTAACCTTGTTCCGCCTAGAGTGTCAGATGTTGTTGGTTATAATCTGGTGATTCAAATCTTCAGACTATAAACTGTAAATCTGTAAGAGGTATGCGAGGTCGCCTTTCTTCCAGATACTGTTAAATTGAATTCATTACCAGCTGAACATAGAGAATCCCCATGCCTATCGAGATTCAAAAACGTAATTTTAAACGATTCTAACATCTACAGCCCATTGACATACATTTCTGGTAGCAGATTTTCACAAATCATATTCTCTCGTCTCCGACTTGGAAAGTAGTGACCTTAATACTTTCAAATATGAAGATTTATATCTCCAGCATTATCTTGCTCTTTTTGGCCACAACTATGAAGACTCTGCTCATTATTTCTTTTCATGTACACTGTACAGAGATTCTAATTGGATCTAAAACTTTTCTCAAAGGATGTAAACATTATTTGCTAGGTGATGGTATACTAACTAGAGTGAATGTCACTGCTGTGTAAACTCAACATGGGTTCAGTGTCAACTGATCATAGCTTTACTAATGCCGCTCACAGCTTAACGAACTCTATTGTAGTAGAATAGTATCAGGTGTAGTGCAGTTTAGATGAGTGTCCAAAATGCTGTGTAATAGTCCGGTCATGCATCAGCTAGGGGTACAAATATGTGATGTAGATAAGGAGTTAGACGGTCGCGCCTGAATTGACAGGGTTCGCCAGCGCGGGAGAGCCGAGCCAAGGGTAAGGGGTCTATAAATGAGTTGTTCATGTGCACCAACCCGGAAAGAACGAAGCAACTACCCATCATGACTAAGGATAGGGCAACTCCCTTCCGCATGTACATGGAGTATGGTAATCTATGTCAAAACCAGGAAGAAGCCTCGTAGAAATACTTCATGATCATGGCAGGAGCATTTCGTTTGACAGGAAGTGCCGGAGATACCAGCCCGCTTGGAGATGCTTACAGTTAGCAAATTATAATAACAGTGGATATTTGTAAGCGCCGAGTGTCCACCCACTCATGCATGCTCATGGCGCATTAAAACTATTTACAGAAGAACGGAAAATGTCATTATAGGCTTCGAGTAAAAGAAGGAATGTCTTTAGGGGCCTTCTTAAAAGAGTTCAGGGTCGGGGCGAGTTTGATTTGGAGCGGTAGAGAGTTCCATAAGAGAGTCGCGACATGCTGAAAACTCCTCTTTCCAAAATAGGTGAGCCGGGCTTGAGGTACCTTGAGGAGCTGTTTATCCTGGGAACGTAGAGAGTTCTGGAGAGAGCACATACTGGGTTAGGAGAGATGAGAGATAATGTAGGGGCAAGGTTGTTGAGACACTTAAAGATGTACACAGAACTTTGACCCCAACTCGGTATTGAACAGGAAGCCAGCAAAGAATTTATCACAAGGGTTATAACGATCATATTTTAAAATTTCAAAGATATAATTCTAGCGGCTGTATTCTTTCACTTTCTCGAGTTTTTTCATGTTCTTTGGATATTCCAGTGAGAAGGTTATTGCATTAGTTTAGGCGGGAAGACACAAGGCATCTGACCAGGATATGTGCGTTCTCTTTGATGTGTTTCGGATGGTACCAGTTGAACGAATGTGAACGTAGCATGTCTTACACAGATGATCCACTTGTGCAGAGATGGAAAGGTCCGACTGTGGCTGTATAAGAGATGCTGGCTTGTCGTGATGGGGAGATACAGGCAGAAGCAATCATCACTCGGCTCAACAACTACCTTGTCGATGTGCTGTTGTCTTCCGACCAATGATACCTCTGTTTTGTCGTCATTTAACTTTAGTTTTCTTTCGGTCATCCATGACTTAATTTCAAGTACAGTTTTCAGTTTGTTGTAGGGTGTCAGAAATTGATTCAGTGTTAAATCTTTTCTTCAGTTGAACATCATCTGCATGAAAATAGGAGTCCCAAACTTGTCAGTTATGGTTTTGAGACGTTGGTTTCTACGTATAAGTAGAAACAACACAGGTCCCAACACTCGAACCTTGTGGGACTCCACGAGAGCACTGTCTTATCCAAAACCCTCCGTTTAGATATACGCAAGACTGCCGCCCTGACATGGAGATAAAGATGCAAACCAAAGAGAAGCACTGTTTCACTGATACTAAACTTGATGCTGTAAAAATATCAACCGTCCAAACGCTAAACGACTGAGATCTAAAAGAGTCAGCGTTGCCATTCGCCAGAATCCACTAGACACCTGAGATCATTAACAACTCTCAGGAGCAGATCCTCTATTAAATGTTGCGGACGATAAGCAGACTGATAGTCATCAAGGATGTGTCGCGGAGGTTGATGTGTGCTTTCTCCACAAGTTTTGAAGAAAAGTCAAGTTTGAAACGGGCCTTACTGAAAATTTCATCATCCTGAGGATATGGATGGTCTCTGCCCAGAGGGTGAGCCATCTGGTGTTCACTCTATGAAAGAAAGCACTGCGTCTTCACCAGAGCCAGACACCACATGCTCAGAAGACATTCCCTATTAAGGAGTCAGAAAGTCTCTCAGGTCCTGCAACTTGGGAAACCCTTCGAGGAAGTAGATTTGTTTTCAATAGATTGCACAAGATGTAGCTCATCCCAGCTCTGCGGACGTGTTCACACTCGCGCAGAAGGGGTAACGTACTGAAACGCTGAAAGATTGGAGAGGATATTCAGCGTCATTCGTGGCGTAGGCGGCGACTGTGTCGAGATAGAAGCTAACTCACCGATGGGCTAATAAATGATGACAGTGTCTTCAATCTTTCACAGATTTTAGTATTGTGTGCGACAAAGTATTACGCTTCCCGCAAGCTGGATAATGATGAAACAAATACTTTCGAAATTTCCCCAGATTGGGACACCAATTGAACCGCTGAGATGATATTTCTGGCGTATTGTTCGGCCTCTGCTCTTCGACGAACGGTGGCACAACGTAAGAGGCTGCCAGATAAACCGCAGGCAGAACGCCATCCATATCTCGAGACAATTTCGGCCAGGCCGACTTTTCGCTGGAGAAGCATCAGCTGCGACATCGCTGATCTTATCAAAGATCGCATAAACATTCAATGCGCTTCGCTCCTGAGGACCGTCAACTCGATCTTCGGTCTTCGGATTCTGGCGACGTAACGGCGCTGACTCTCGATACGGACTGATACGGTGATATTTTACGGCATCAGGCAATCGGTGGCTTATTAACTCTGTTTGTCTTCCATCGAAAACGTGATATCGCCAGGACGAATTTTTAATGCTCGCAAATGATGATCCCACGAGTTCGATCGACGAAGACCTGGTGTTTCTCTTCATGGCTTTAATGTAATTTGGACTCATTTTCGCTGTGCCTTCGATGTTCAACTTTGAAGAAAAGATTGTACTGAATCGGCCTGACTTCGACTGAAAACCACTTCTGAAGCAAGTAAATGATGCTGAAAAAACTGGATAAATGACGATGCCGGGTATCAAATTCGATGAGAGATTGGCACCGCGTCGGCAAAGGTGGACCAGACCGAGCGAGGCGGGCGTTTAACTTTGTATCTTGGATCGCCCGGAATGCAGCTACGGTCGGTTATTTCATCTCGCACCAATAACGCTCTTACGTTACGTCCGCTGTTTTCGTCAGCCATCGCCGTACATAAACTCACTAGTCAAAGGTACATCAACTTCGAAGAAAGAACCAACCGTAAATACTGTTAAGCTATGATCGTATGGCTGCCGTAGAACTGGCGGCTACCGACTTCGAAGTTCGTGTACGATAACAGTGTTCTCAGCAACGCTGCTTACATCTGCTCATCTCTCTAAACGGTAAATATGTTCAGCTCTGCGTTCCCGGATAACGGCTCCTCCAGGCCTTTATCAACCCGGCTCTGTTTACTGAGGAAGGTTTTCGACATGTCGCGACTGCTCTTCGGAACTGCTCTGCTTCCAGTATCGACGCAGTCTTTTAAGTACTGCTTCCGGCTTTGCTGACCTACTAACGTTTTCCGTTCTTCGACAGTTTTTAATGCGCCGTATTGTCGTGGTGGGTGAACAACGCCTTTAAACTATCGCCGTTATTATGCTTTAACCGGCGTCTCCAGGGCCGGGCTGTCATCTCCGGCGCCACAATCAACGATAATATGCCATTCGATAAACCAGTATTTCTACGAACGCGACGCAGATACTGTACACTGGAAGGGTATGATGTCGATGATGAACCTTTGTTCTTCGGGTGGTCAGCCGGTGGCGACATAGACACCATGACTCATTCCCGTATTTTATCTTACCATGACGTACTGGCAATGTCGACCGGTTTCGATACGGCATTTGGTTGCTCATCTAACTGCGCCTGATGCTATTCTGCCACAATAATTTCGTTGAAGCGATAAGCTGAATCGGCGACGCTGAACCCATGTTGGTTTGCAGCGGTGACATTCGCTATTAGTATGCTGATAAATGATCCTTTGAAAACAGATCCAGTGAATCTCTGTGCGGTGGCTGCATGAAAGAAATGAAGGTCTTCAACGGACCCGATGACCGAAAACGAGACAATATGATTCAAAATCTTTCATGTTGTGCGCGTGGAAATGCACTTCTCGGGAATGGAACAGGCATGAACTGGAAAATCTGCTGCCGAATGTGTATGTCAAAATGTTTGTAGATGTTAAGAATCGTTTAAAACCACGTTTTTGAATACTTCGGCTGACAATAATTCTATGAACTGGCGTATCTGGAAGAAAGACCTCATTACCAGTTTACGGTTATGATCTGAAGACTGGTCTGGTTCTCAACATCAAACGGTTTGGAACCTTTAAAACCAACCCGGCGCGAATGTTCGATAACTGGGCCCGCATCAGAACGCTCGCTTTCATCCATGATCAACAACGGTGGTAATTTCTATATATATGAATTAGCCCGCAGCTTTAATATAGGGTGCCATTTTCCAAGGTGGAAATCTATCGACGATTCGTGGGGATGTCTCGGCAAAACCCAATGTCTTGAAAAGCTATATTCTTCTCGCTTCCGAACTGGCTGTCGCTATTTATTTGGATTCGCTCGGCGGCGGCGCCGAACTGCTGGTAATGCTGAAGGCACGTTCTTTTTGTCGGGTGTTTTATAACGCGGTATCGGCATATGCCTTCGGTTGAAGCAGGTAATGTTGTCGGCGTGGTGTATTGGTGCCGTCGGGAATACCGTATTACTATGTCGTCACGCTGCTCGGCGGGCATGCGGGAAATTGGCGACGGCGGTACATTTCGGCGACGGTTTTGTATTATTTTGGTGAATAATCCGACATTTATCGAAGGCTGTAAGTAAACTGGCGGCGATGAGCGATGACGGCGCGGGCGGCGATGACAGTGGCATGTTGTGTTGAACATGACAATACTGGAAGCAATGTACATTGTCAATGGGGCAGCAATGGCTGATGATGGCGTGGTCTCATTGCGTCGGCGTCGCCACCTCGACTTTTACTGTTTGGAAGGCTGACCGGCGACAAACTCTGCATACCTGCCGTCTATTATGCGATGATTTGTATGTCGGCACAGTGACGACTTCTCTTTCATCATGTCTGCAAACTAAACGCTACGTAGCGGTAGTGAACCTGCGGTTTCCTGAGCCGGCGAATACAAGCGGTCGTATGTCTTGCGTTTCTGAAAACATGCTCGACCGTGATGACTGGATTCTGCTTGTGCCGGACTCGTATCGATGTCGTTTCAGATAAGTTGCAGTATCCCCGGATCTCAACCGGTCGAACTGACTAAATCGAAGCATAGCTGCCCGCAGTTCGATAATCATAACAACTCGGAGTTCCAGCCGGGCGAACGGCATTTTTCACTGCTGGTAGTCGGCAAATGACGCGCCAAGTTCACCACGTCTCTCCGAAGTTACGAACGGGTATACCGGCCGTTTCCTGTTCTCTTATGAAGTCGGCGTAATTCGGTGTAACGTGCCAACTGTAAAGCTTTCCCAGTATCAACAAGTATGTGACGAGTCTGATGGGCCTAACCGGGCGGAAGGATGCTGCTCCCAATGCTTCCATTGTTGATTAATTACATGAACTTCGGAAGTCTGCCTTTCGACTTGCATCCGTCGAAAGTGACATTCATAGAGGATTCCCCGTTATCGTTCTTTAACGGCATCGAAATGTCTAAATGGCCGGTGTTGAGGGGTTTGCGGAGGATTCATGGTGTTTTAATGTGACGTATGCGTTTACCGGTCGGTGGAAGTCGACGCCACCCTGCTCGTTGACAATGTGTTAGTGCTGAGATAAATGGAGGATTGATATGGGGGCCCGTGATAAACCATGTTTGCGAGGGTTGGCGCAAATGTTCGACGTTACCTGTTGGGCACGGCGTCGTGAACGTGAATATAATGTTCTTTCTGCCGGTACCAGGAATAGATCGGAAATTGACTGCTTTCGAAACATGGGTGGTGACGACGAAGAACCAGATGGCTGAATATTTCAAGCTCGTCATGTTAAATGCGCCAGTAGTATCAATTCGTATTAGCGACAGACCACTGGCGAACGCTAAGCTGGTTTTGATGATGCCGTGCCTCGGTCAATGATACCCGCTCAGGCGCGATTATACTGTCGAACAAATCGGTCGCGGGCCTTGCATTATTGCCGAGCGCCAGGTGGCGTCTTTTGTTATGACGATCAGGATCGACACCTAGGGCGGTCTTCACCGCCGCGAGGCTTCAGGCTATGAAGCTGTCCTACGCAACGTCTGAATGTATTGTTTGATCATGGCATTCCGTCACCATGATGAAAGTGATATTTTGCTTACAACAACATGAAAATATGAACCCATTATCGTTCGCCCGCACCGGAAGCAATAATATGTTTATTTGGACCCCAACTCGACGATATCGACCACCGAGGCTGTCTTTGAGGCACCAACCCTGCGCTGGTTTTGTCGAATGATATTCCTCGCATTACAACTGACGACTGGGCTACTGGCGTACTTGCACCGATGTTTAAGCTTCTTTACTTTGTTTTTCATTGTATATTTTACGGAGATTCGTGTTTTATTTCTTTTAACTGATCGGTAACAACAATGTTCATATTCGACCGTGTTAAAATATATATACTACCCGGACGATGTTTTAGAACATCTAACCATTAAACTGAACGATGGAAATGTTGGGCATTCACGGAACCGATATTGCGGCTATTTGTTGACGGTTCACCTATGTTTGATATGACTTTTCAACTGCGCATCTCTGTTTACTAATATAGAATTTGGGAACTAAAGTCAACAAACTTTTGTTCTACCATTAAGGCTTTTGCATTGCTGAATCTGCATTTAAAATATATTATTGGTGCTTTATCTTTGCTTTATCATTCAGCTGGCCTGCTGTTTGTATATTATGTTGAAATATTATATACTTACTGGCATTTCGATTTTGATTTGAGTAATGATATTCCTGATGATTGAAGCTTCATTAACACAAATAACGGGTGCTGTTGTTCAGGGGTTTTATCTCAATTCGTTTCCCAAAATGACCGGATGAATCGCAATCGTTGAGCTTCGAACGTTCTGGCTCGCTTTATGTACGTAATTGATCGGTGGGGCACGCGAAATCATGTCGATTTGTAATGATGGTCGGAAATGATGGCGATCGGTGATTTCGATGATTTGGTGGCCAGAGGGGCGTCAAAGTCCGTTGTTATCGTCCGTTAAGCGCGACTATAGGCTCTTGGTTTGTTGATTTATCTGCGTCGTTCTGTTGAGATAAAACGCGCAACCTTTGGTATGTTAACAAACTGGTTTGGTGTATACCAACCGTTGTAACGGTTACAGAATCGGTTTGTTTTCACAAACTGGATGATAAACTGAAGTCTATGAAGGGTTTGGAGTAACCGCAGACGGTGTGACTCACTGGAAGATATTGATGTTTTGCCAGCTTTGCCGATGAAGAATAAACTCTGGGCCGGTGGTTTTCCACATCGCCGATGGCGTTATCATTACTTCGTGATCTTCGAATCGAGATGAAATTGTGATAAATGCGATATTTCTTTATCCTTCGCTGGCGATGGCGGTCATACCGACGCAATCATATGACCCTGACTGTCGATGCATATTTGTTCTTTGTCGTGCAAATTTCGTTCTCACGAAAGATACATGATGAACTGTGGAATATACGACATATTCATGGTTATTTTGTCTGTCTGACCTTTGAACCGGCGTATGCCATAATAACCTGGTTCCGCCGTTCCTGTTACGCTAATGCTAATGAACGATACCACGTCGAACTGTTCGCGACTGGTATGTCACGCTGTGTTTCGAGTCGCCGTTATCCATCTGCCATCAGACCGACGCTGCTGCCATTCGAACGCTCGACCACGGCTTTCTCTCTGCGAATATGCTATTTCGCCAGTCGTGTGTCATAGCGAATCGAAATAACGGGTTTCGGTTCGACATTTGAAGAACGTTCGGTCGGCGCTTTCTTCCGCAGATGTTCGCTGGAACCTACGACTCTTCTGCTGGTGGATGATGTTTATTCCTGGTCATCGTGTGAAGATTTGTTGACGCCGAACGGGCTGGCATACTTCAGACTGATCGAATAAAGTCCCCGCCCAAACTGAATTGATATCGACGGTTGAAAGAACTGGCTGGTATGATGTTCGAATGGAGAAAGCGGTATCAGGCGCGATTCGTTGCGAAGACAGGAGGTGAATAGAAGGACAAAGCTTTCGGTTCTGTCTCTTGGTACTGACTCGATGATTACAATTACCTTCAATTGTATGCATGTCTTATTGATAATTTTCGGTGTAAAGTCTTTATATGTGTTTCATCGGTATCTGTATAAATAAAGTATGGTCGTGATGTTATTGTCGTAGACGGATAAATTTCTGGTAGGGGTGACCTGATCCTGTTCTGCTGCGCGCGTATGAATACTGAGCGAATCGAATATTGAGCAGAGCGGAAATAAAACCGAACATATTTTAGATGATACAACACAAGGGTAACGGCGGCTGTTACACCTTCTGCCTTTGTCGGAGTTCTGCGTCGTTCTTCAACCAGAACCGGTCGACGTTGTGCACATTACTTGTTGCAAATGGGGATAAAATTAACTATGAACGCTACGACTCTCGCGGACTCCCCATCTGGTGTTTTCTGCTCCGCTGGCGATGACGTCGACTCTGAAGTCGAATGATATTTACGCGAAGACCGTAGATCACTTGACATTAACGACTGGCTACATAAGCGCGGCTTTAACTGATGTTTCTTGACCGGACGTTAATTAACGAACGTCGCTCGTGCCGAACAGAAATATGATCTTGAATTGGTGATGTCAATGATGGCATCTGAACTGTTTGACGCACAAAGATGAAAGTCTGACGTATATCGCTTTCTTCTGATATCGTGGTCGGTCCATCTTTGACTGTTGATGTGACAAGCCCGCCATGATAACGAACTGTAATCAAATCGTCCCCAACGGCTGGCGACATTAATCGCTTTTATTAATGACTGTTTATATTTCCTTTGAATACGATGGGAAGACTTTGTGGGTGATTATTAACCGGTAAAATAGAAGAACATGCTCGTAATTGATATTTGTTCGTGAATACGGTGGAAACGAACCCATGATGATCGGCTTTTAACTGATGCGTTTGTATAATTTTGTGAATTGACGCTCGTGATGTCCGATCGCTGGACTATCTGGTCAGAAGTCGATACGAACCGCCGCCATATAACTGAAGCAAACGCTTTCCTCATATCCATCTTATCACCATCGGTACGGACGACTTTGACGGTTTACTATCGCTGGAACAGCGTTACCGCGAACGATTGATTTTTATCGCTTCTTTGAGGACATCGATTATGTTATCGTCTATGATGCTACAGATATCTAAACTATTGTTGACCGACTGATCTTTGAAGTCCTTAAACATGGGTTTAACGTGCAAAAATATCTTCCTTCAGTATCGATATTCGACGACGATGACTGTCATTCTTCGCCGCATGATCACCAGTCTGTCGATTTTGACACGATGCTGTCGAATGTATATTTGGTTTGATAAATCATCGGAAAATGGCGACATCGTGCGTCAATGATGTTTAACGGTGTCGACTGCGTCAGGAATAGACTGTCATCACCAACCGTAATCGATTATTCGCCTGGCATTATGTCATTGACATCGCGATAAACTGACATCTCAACTTTATTAATGACGACCTGGCGCAACTGCGTAACCAACGAACGATGATTCGAGGTTGGCATCACCAACCGTAATGATTCGGGGATCGTTACCGGCGTCACCAACTGCATGTGACTGGCTGCGGGGATGACGCCTGGCATCACCAACTGCGTGGGCAAACTTCCGACTGCATTGGTATTCTTCTCTGGCATCACTACCTGCGTATTCAACACCAGCGGCATGTGTTAATCTGCCAGGTGTCTTCTCTGGCATCACTACTGCATGTGTTAACATAACGGCCGCCGACTCTTTCGCTACCGCTCGTGTTAATCTTGCCAGGTGATACGGCATCGCCCCATAACCTGCGGTTATATATACCGCTACACTGGCCTGTGGTAATATATGCATCGCCACCGTCAATGACAGCTGCAATGATCTGCTGCTGCATCGCCACTGCGTGTGTTTACTTACCGCGAGAATATGCTATACCACTGCGTCGGGCGTATGCTCTGGCATCGCATCGGCCAATCTGTAAATTATTCTGCTCTGGCATCTTCCCCTGCGTGTGACGGGCTGCAACCCTGCTGGCATTACAAATGTGTTAACACAACGAACTCTGGCGACGCTGGCTCGTGACCGGCTTTACCGGCACTGCCAGCGAACAATATATACGGGCCGCTGCGGTGAACAATACGCAGACGTGCGGCGTCTCCCCGCCAATGTGAGTCGCCGCGTCACTACCGCACGCAACCGAATAACTACCTGCATGTTTAACACAGTGTATCATGCTGCGTATTCTTCTGCATCACTGCCTGCGTATTGTTGTCATGAATATCTTCGCGCTGCGCAAACAAATGTTCCAGCAACAGTAAATGAAGGCGCGGGAGGGAGGCCAGAGAGCGAAGGCGAGGACAGAGAAGAACAGCAGGGAGGGCGGGTAATGAAACAGGAGGAGGGTAGGCGATGAGGAGGGCGAACGGGGAGGGCGCGCACTCAAAACGGCATCGGCTTAGTGTTGATCTACGGCTTCCATTGGCGGGCATTCAGCCGGGCAACCTCCGTCATCATCGGTCTGGGGCATACGTAAATCGCCGCTAAATCGGCGTGTCTCGGCGCCAGGCTACGTGGGCAATCAACTGAAGACCGGTATCGAAAACAGGACTCGCGAAGGCGGTTAAGACGAAACGCAAATCGACGATTTGCGGTGCTATGCATTCTGCGCCTGGTGAAACGGACGTTGCTTCCGACATCGGTAACGAACTGGCTGAACGGCGTGACGCTCCTGGCTGTTAACGTATTTGCTGATGCTGGGACCTATGTTATTGTGGTATGAACATTGCCTTCGGCGGGCGGTGTAAATGCGCGAAAAGTATGGCAATGAAGAGTTAACATCAACAGGCTGATGTACGCGCATATGCGGCTGAACAGTACAGGCGGCGGGCTGGGACAACGCTGGCTGTGGAACGGCGCAGCGTTAAACAGGCACATCAACCGAGGCGTTCGCTGCTGGTAATCTCATTACCGTAATGAAGTGGAACTGGCATCGGGACGGTGTCTTCGAGCAAATGTTTGATGCCTGAAAAAACAGGGGCTGGTGTTTTGCCGGTAAAAACTTCGGTTGGCTTCAGCTTTCGAGGAATAACGATTGTCTATGGCTGGCGTTTACATCGGATGATCTGTCTTTACGTCGCATCTTGCATTTCGCCAGGTGTTTTCGAAATTTTGGTGTTCAATTCATGAATGGTTTAAAACTGAAGAAGAAATTGTTGTGCAAACCATATGCATGAAGCAAGCGTGTCGGGTAGTTGTTACGCGCATCGGCTGCCTCGGCAAAGAGGTAATGGGTAATGAGTCCGTCGGGCGATTGACTTTGGGCTGATGAGGATCTTTGGCAATGTCCGTGGTCTGTTTTGGCGCAGACTGAATGAACGATACTGGCTACGGTGTGATTTCTGTGCCATCATTACGACTCTGATGCGGGGCGAGAGACTAAACGAACAATCGCTGTTGCGTTCGTCGGTGCTTTCTTTCTGAAATCACAGGCTGATTATATAATCTTCTCGCTTCGTATATCCTGTAATTGCCTTGCATGTCCCACTGGCTGGTAGAAGCAGGTTTCTTTGGACTTCATGTCGCTCTCTTTGTTTGATGTTTAGGCGGGGCGTACAATATGAACGGTTTTTGTGGACCAACAATAACGACGGTGCGTATTCGTCATTTAGACGATAAACGATGACGTAGTGGAGGACATATTTGCCGCGTGACAGCTGATGATTCCATACGTGTATTGTTGAAACATGATTGATTGAAGCGGCTGTCTAACCGAGCCGATTGATACGCGAAATGAAGGAAGCGAAGATATATGAAATGCGGGGAGTATTTTATTGAGAGATGTTTATGCAATGGAATATGTTTATACGGTGAATTGACGGTGGTGGGTATGCTGATGAATATTGTCGGTCGTGATAACGTATTCTGGTTGTCAATTAACTGTATGACTTGCGACTGAGTCAGTCGACTGGTGTTAACGGAAATTCGGTCGAACTATCTGTTTGATATGACACGGGGACTGCGCTGATAAACGGTCGAAGACTTCTTTGTTGATGAGTTAGCGGCAATGCTGTTGGCTGGCGGAATGTTCACCCTAATAACAACTTTGTCACAATCATTACGGTACATAAATAACGCATTTCGGTTGTTGATTACGACGGTAATTTCCTCCGTTGTGGGCGAACGCTGGCGTTGTTATGATTGCTGTTGTTTCGGACTCGTGATTTATTCAATGTTTACGAATAATAACGATGAGCTGATTCGGTTGAAAACCTTCGTTAACGCGATGATGAACGATCTGCTGAGCAGATGACTTTGATTTGCGGAATAACTGTATCGCTGCATTCTTTCTTAACGTGAACCTTCGAGGATAAACCTATGAATGTTTTTGGATTCTTCTGGGATATATGATAAACGTTGTGACATGAACGAAAATCTTGATTGGTGGCGATGCGGGCTATATATGACGACCGGTTTAAGCATATTTTTATTCGCCAATCGATGAATGGTGAACGAAACTTTCGAATGACTTCATACGCGATTCGCAACAGTTATGATGAACGGACAGGCAATGACGGACTGAAACCCGCTCGGCGTTGAATAATAGTATTTGGTTATGTTGATTGACCTTGACGAAAGGCTGCCGCGAAATCGAAGTTACTAACGAATCTTGTCTTTGCGTGATTCAGATCGGCGTATCGAGATGATGTCGCTGGAGCGCTTACTGAAATGAGCTGGTGTAATGGTTGAGCGTCTGAACTGTTGATTTCATTCAGGCAGTTTTCACGTCGTGTCATATAGTTCGACGTATTCGAACGGTGAATGACGTCTTCGTTATGATGACCGCATGAACGGCAGCTTGTTCTGATGTCGGTATATCTGTCGTTCGGGTAACCGGCTTGAACGACAATGATGTTGACGAATCTGATCTATTTAAATCGAAGTAGTTTCGTTGATTTATCATCGGTTTTAAACTGCCTCGCGAAATAACGTTAACAACTTCCGTCGACAATAATTCACGACATAATCATCGTAAATGATTGATATCTGCAATATTCCGGATAACCAGTTTGAATAAGGTATTCGCTGTTGTACTGACGACTGATCGAGATCGAACGATATTGATTATGAAGTTGGAAACGATGTCATCTTTGATTCGATGATAACTATGAACGGAACAAGCTATATTTTATCGTGACTGGTGCGAACCGCATATGGTCTTAATGCGTCTGAAATAAAATCAACGTTCAATCATACAATCATCCCCATATGTATTTGGCAATATCAAAGGTGTTGAATCAAGGAGTTATATAATTGGCGTTTCCGGATAATGATATTTCTCGGTTAATTGATCGCTTGGACTGTTCTTTACGCTTCGATACTATGATTTTCGAAATGATGTTATACCTGAACGTTTATGGTTATCGGCTTTATTCGGCTCGGCTGGCCATTCTTCATTCAATGGTTGACTTCGGCATCCCTGGTTTTACCTGTATCTTCTCGGGCTACTGGATCGCTTCAATTTTTGTAATCGACCGTTTTATAATTGCGACAACGATCGTCTATTACTGGCATATATTGATATGATAAATCGATGATTCACTGTCTACCATCTACTGTGTCGTGTATAATGACTGTTGCTGTTTCAGTTCGGTTTTACCGCTTAACAATATTCCAAACAACGACGAGGATGCGAAGGCTTCGACTGGCGAATTATTCTGCGTGACGATAACGCACAACCCACCGCTCTGATAATATTCAAATGAGGAACGAAGATGTTCTAATACGGAACCGTAGTGCATAAACTTCGAACTGAACTATATCATTTATTGCCGCTTAGCATTCTTATCTATCGACCGCTCGGGGTTACGTATGCTCGCCAGGCATCAAAGGTTATGGATATTACCTTTGTGCCAAACTTGATCGAAAACTTACGTCACGGAAAATGCCGCTCTGTCCTATGCTGTGAATCACCGGTTTCCATCCAGTTGAGACTGATAAAATATTCCATCTGATTGAACATGTTAAAATGCGTTTTTCAAACTGGCGATACGACTGATGACGCTATCTAAAGGTTGAACGATCGTGTTCATCTGCTATGGAATCACCGGTAATTTCAAGTGGGATACGTTTTTATTACGGAAGATGTTGGTGGCAACTATTGTTGAGGGTTGAAGGTTGCGGTTAATTTCGGTATGGATGTTTCGAAGGCCAAACCCTAGATGTAATCTGAACAATATCGCGAACATCTCCGATATACGACTATTGATGACGTAGATGATCGTTTAACGGTTCGAAGGCTTGATCGTGGAACGACGGATTATTCTCCGAAAAATGAGTTGATGCATCGGCAATGTCTTCGTTCGTTGATAATAGTATGACGGTCGATGGAAGGACGATTTATTTTCACCTCGGTAACTAATCGCCACGAACAATGCCATGTCGATTTATGGATTCATCGGCTCATCGAAATCGTTTTCGACTGTATTTGTTCGGTGTTGAACCAGTCAATCATCGGGAAGGTTTCTGTTTTTAACGATTTCGTTCAACGACCAAGGATCGGTTCTTCGTACGCGTCGATTCGATAACGGGATAACCAGGTTTTCGTGTTATTCTTCGTTCCCGAAAACATATCTGAGTTTATCTCTTTCGATATTTATTCGTACCGTCAACGTCCGATGAAGAATGATAGATTTTCGCTGAATGAATTAACGATGTATCTTTACTGATCAACAAATGCGAAGACGTTCTTTATGTGGTTAATATGACATTATCTGCTGCTACGCTGTTCATAACTGATAACACCACAATTTCGTCGTACGCTATTACTGCGATTCACCGGGTTGATAATGTCGTCGATAATACATGACATCGGACGGTATACGTTAAACGTGATGATATGACGTTGCGTTAACGATTCTGTCGCTACGTCGTGGATGTTTGAGTTTAACGATGACCTTCGCATATTGTCGCTCTACGAATGATCGTACAATTCTTCAATCGGATTCTAGATGATAATCTGACTGCCGCTGTAATCTTTGAAATCGGTTCATTGATTCGGTTTTTGCCGCGTATTCGGCGGATAATGATATTGGTATAAAATGATAACGACGACTGATACCGGTACTAATTTGATCGGCGATCGGTTTCTTGTCGGTTTCTCGTCTTCGCCAAATCAATGACTGGAAAATGGTTTGGTTTGGTCGGATAATGAATGAATCAAACCCGGCACTGAACGGAGACTGAATCATCAGACGATGATATGGTGCGAACAGCGGTATTTTGTGAAAACGCAAATGAACGCACCAGCTCTGCCAATTCAGCCCGGTGTTCGCTGCGATGGCGTGACCGGTGATTTGAAGTGGGGCTGATAATTTTCGTCGATGCGAACTCGAACACGAAAGATCCGATGACGCCCTTCACCTGGAAGTGGCTAGTGGGCGAGTGCAAGCGCAATTTTGTTTAACGTGGCATGGGCTGTTGAGCACGCATATTATGAAATGGTCTATCAGTATTGTTCACGGAGAAGCAGTGCAAACGGCGCTGTGTTCGAATATTAAGGCGCTTTCTCGCATCTATGGCGCTGACGGTAAATATTTCGTTTGAAGTGAACATCGGTAATTAACAACCGGCGCTGTTAAGCCGTGACGGCGGTACCGTAATATTCGAGTATCTATCAGTTTCGAAAGTCGGCATTGCTGGAGTTCTGTTCAGCTAAAATGCCGAGATGAAGACTTTGTGTTTGTCTGCGCTGCGTGGTAACATTGTGATGCCCGATTTTCGGTGAAGCCGTTGCGCGAATGGCGCGTGATGTACTGTAACATCCAGTCGTGACGAGGCCAGCCTTTGTGCGGCGAAACTTCGCCGACACATGTTCGCGTTTCACGACAATCTATGGCAGCTGTTTTATCGTGATCGCTTAAAGGTCGCGTTTACTGCTTTATGAATGTTCTGTCCGTACGTAATGCCGTATCTCGCACAGAGCTACGCCGAACGCTTGGTAAATGAACCTGGCACAGTTTCCTGGCAAAGGTGTCTCGGGCCATGCTTGTTGCTATTGGCTTTCGTGTCGACAACGATAATCTGCGTTCTTGCCCAATATTCGGTTCGCGTGACAAATGTTATTTGGTCAAACTTTGAATATTTAACAAAGAAGCGATGATCGTCGTGACCCGTGGCGGTTAAATAACGTGAAACTGGATGCTGTAAGTCGCGGTAAAGTGCTTTCCCCCACCAGCTTCATACTGTTTTGAGATGACAGTTGAGGGCGCAATTGAAATCGCCATTTCCGCAACTCAACCGGTTGTAGTTTCCCGGTATTCTGCATACATGCATGCGTACATACAACATGCGAACATGCGGTATACGGGTACATGCATACGTACCGCACACGCTACACATACATGCAGCATACGCTGTACATACGTACATACATGCATGCAACCGCATCGTAACCTGCGCCCTGCATGCATGCATACATACGTACATGCATGCAGCCACGCTCACGCATACGCTGCAGCGTCGCTGTCTAACCGTAAATCGGGAAGCTAACATATATTCGCGGTTAATCAAAGTGATGTTTAAATCAACGCTTTGATGTTTTTGGACGGCGCCACCCTCGAAGTTTAATAACACGATGCCAACGGCCCTGAGCATGCAGATACTATTTAATCTTGAACATGATATAAACTTACCGTTTATAAAACATTTATCGGTACCAGGCTATGCCAACGTATCTTGATTCTGTCGCTTTTAAAAATACGATGATAAATGACAATTGTTCCGATAAATACCCGATGCTGTCGAAGCGATGCTGACCGTGTTCTTCATCTGAAAGGTGGGGATCTCTGCCACTGCTTACAATAGTGGTCTGGCCGGTGCGTACATCAAATCTTTATATTTCTTCAAAATCTCGGACTGTTTAACTCACAGGCATTTTGAAAACTCAGAAAGCGACGAAACAACATTCGTAAGAAGATATGCTGCTTTATACCTGTACTGTGTATTGCTAATAATGAACAGCCATTACGGCTTTGTGCGACGTTTGGCAAACCGTCGAGGATGCGGCGAACAATCGGCGTTGTCGGCATGCGTGACGAGCATATGTTTGTGAATCGCTGTGAGAGGTGGTGTTGGCGATCGCCGAAACGGTATCTGCACCGGCGACTAAATTCACTAAGCCATGCGGCGCTACTCGGCTGTTCATTTAATGAGATAAGTGACATTACGAAATGAGAGGTGGACATCTTTATCACTGATGCATCCGCCAGGCTGCTTTTGAAACTTTGCTGGACGCTGAATGTTATTGAGACTGATCGAAGCAATCTTGGCGAAATGATATTTATGATGCTGTGTTGATGAAACGTTCAAGGGGTGTGGTGAAGTCGACTTTAGTACCAATTTACCATGCGGCTTGCTGATGAAGATGAACGAGACGATCTAACTGTCTCCTTAAGTTCGGGTTGATAAATCGAACTTGACTGACTGATTTTGGTTTGGCAACTGTTTCGGCACTTCGAAACCGAATGCGACAGCACTTTAACGTGAGGATTCGAACGGTCTTCGACGATGGCAATAACGCTTTGAGAATAATCGAAGGTGACGACTGACTTGGTCGAACGATAATCGAATAATCTGGTGGCGGATGCTTCATGACAAATACCGTTTTGATGTTTCCAGCCCAACGAAAATTCTGATTCTGTATAAACGGAGCGTTGAGGTACGGTGATAGCCCGTAATTAACCGTGAAGATATGCGTGGTATGCCCTGAAATGTTTTCGAAAGCAACCATTTTTGTTGTCGTAACCAGGTGTTTGGTCAACACGGTATACATAATGAGTTGATCAACCGGTTTATCGAACGCTGTTGTAATCGAGGACATTCAATCGTGCAATGAACGCGTTACCGTCATACCTAGCGCATTTCGCACGTAATGACTTTCATCTCTGCGTGATGCGTAGAACGGTCGTGGTACAGAACTATTTCAACCGTAACGGCACGATTCAAAGGGCTGATTGTTTGGTACGTGATGACGACGACGTTGAAACGTCATTCGGCTTGTCGAATCGCAGGCGATACGGTTTGTTGCGTATTTTTCTGATACGGCGACGTATTGATTCGATGCGTAGTTGTTGGCATATACTGCGGTGTACACGGTTCTACGGAGAACGTCTCGCGCACCGGGGTTTCGTTATGAAATGAAGACCTGCGGGTAACTTCGTTGAAGCGCGGCATTATTAACTGCATCAAATATGATGATAAATCTGATACTAACGGTTGTTTTCAACCCCATCGTTGTTTTGAATGAAACGTTGCTGTCAAATACGCGATGAACATGTGCCTCGTAGATCGGTGGCGTAAACAGATAAAATAGGATGATAATGTTTCTTGCGAAATCTTTTGCGGCGTAAATTTTGCTGAATCATATGATAACTTTCGTCATACGCCATCAGTTGTACTGATAACTTATGCGGGCATGTTACTGAGGACAACGAATGAACGCATGCCTTTAGCGGTGAATGTTTCAGGGCGATAACCATATAACTAAGAACGATTGACGTTATATGATCAGGCTGACAATGGCGGTCGATGATCGACGGCGCCTCTCTTCCGCGCGCCGCTCAATTCGATGGGCAGAATCGAGCGCCACTGTTTTGACCTGAATTTCGTTATGCTCTGCGGTAATCACGGTCTGCGAAAGTACGGCAATTTTCGGTTTATCGTTCGAATAGCGACCAGTCGATGCGTGAAACGGTTTCGATGACTGTTCTTTAGCCGACAGTGTTTCGCTTGTTGACTAACGAAAATGGGCGCTCACTCGGCTGACGAAACGGCATATTGTCAACAACGGCTTTAATGACTGGATAGTCGCGGCCATCGGTGATATGAAAATCATAATGATGGGCAAAGATCACCGATAATCGACTTCGAAGGAGAATGAAACACCGATAATAAGACTAAAGGCTAACGATTCTGCCAGTAACCGCCGCAGCCAAACGTCGCGGGTGTGGGCTGTCGAATCTGTTATCTGAAACCGGCCATCTGTTACGTCTCGAGCTGAAACGCTGCGTATACTGGATTGAACTCGATTCGGCGATGAGCTGGAGCTTTTAATACCGTTGGGCGGCCGTACGTATTTCGTTATTATATCTTGCTGAAACTGATCGCGCTTACTAACGACATACCGACCATGGTTAACTCGGCACTGCAAAATGATCGGCCCCGTGATAACCTCTACAATGACACGATCTTTCGTCCTTTGATTTTAATTTGCTTTATCTTCAATGCATTCGGTGAACAATTGTCTGGCTGATGAAAGGATTATGAAGTTAAATGTTAACATATGAATATATGAAAAAATGACCATTTCCGTATTGATATTGTTTCGCGTGATATTGACTATTCCTTCTTCGAAACCAGGGTGTTGTCTTAACAAATTCTTTATTGGTTGGTTCTGCATCTAATACGTGGATCTCGAAGTATACCATTTTGAAGACATCTTACTGAAGGCAATATCGGATTGACATGTTCAATAAATGACGTTAATATGATTCGATATGGAGTTAATAGATTACGGCGAGTTTGGAACGCCATTTTGGCTATCAGCGTGATGATGTTTTCTCGGCGAAGTTCAACTCTCCTAACACATTTTGTTGAAAACCGACAAATGAATTCGAACTGTTAAACGGCGTATGTTGCTGAAACTGACGACTTCCGTACTGTGCTGACTTGCACCGCTAAAAACTGGTGGTACGCTGGTGTCGGTGACGCTCGATAGCGTATTCGCGCTTACCAACTGCGATACTGATTTGATACTCGACTCTTCGAACGGCACATAACAGCTGACCAGCGCCTGAAGCTATCTTACCACGAACCGATGACTGTTCGAGCGCAACTCTTTCCAGACGATGGCGTCGATATGAAGTATTGGCCGGAGATTCGACTATATTAACCGTGATGCCGGACGTGCATCGGTTTCGAGTCGGCTCGTCGAGGTAAACCATACGCTGTACTGCATATTTTTTGGCAAAATATTAACGCTGATTTAATCGCAGCGAACTGGTTCTGCGTGTCATTACGGCATGCGCGCATGATGCCAACTGATGACGGCATCTTTGTGATTCCGGCTTTGCGTTGTAAATTTTGAACTATAACGGCTCGAATTCGGCTGATACCACGGGCGATGATTTCGGATAGGCTTTGATTTTCTGCGCTATTTCAATTTATTAACCGGCTGGCTTTAATCGTATCAATACCGTGCGTTCTGTTGAAGTATTGTTATGTTTTGCTTTCGGCAATCTGTTTAAAGTCGCTGAACGGAACTTTAACGATATTGCTGTAATGCTGTGACTAAACGGCAACCATACGTCAACGGAGATGAATCGTGGCTGCATGGACTTCAAATGTAATCGCGGTATGTTTATGGCATGGTCGTGAGCTATATCGTGCGCTCGACGTCATACTTCGATTCCTTCTGGAACGACGAGCAGGATTAACCAGTTTATCGAACGACGATAGAAACCGAACCGAAGTCGATTCTGGCTATGTTTATATTGACGAACTTCAGTTGTTTTCAAACCGAATGTTCAGGCCAACTGGTTGTGTTTTGCCTTATGTTGAAGAAATGTTGACGAACGAGTTATGTTGACTAATGCGTGCGTCATTAACGAGTCGAGCCTGTTCCGTTCTGCGTACATCAAAGTTACGCTATCGTGGTGCTGATTCGGAAAATATATCGACGAATAACAGTGAATTTGAAGGCGGCGAACGTATTGATTCAGTTCGCTCAAAGAACAGGTTGCAGTTTCAATGTTGACCGTTAACCCGGTTGATTCGATTTTTGTTTTCGTGCGGTTTAACGAACAAACATACGGCGCTGAACGTGCGGCAATCACGACGACTGTTTACAGGATGAAATAACAAAGATAAACGGTTTATGGAGCCGACCGCTCGTGGCATCGCCGCACCTTTATTATG